>NC_091163.1:48464709-48602209 GCF_040958095.1 Procambarus clarkii | reverse complement strand
TCTTGATAATGTCAGATATATTGTTTGTTAACACATTTCTCAACAATGAACAGTCAGTTTTATCAAGCTAACATATCCTAACACAACGAGTGAGAGTATTAACTGGTCTAATTATTTTATTAGACCAGTATATATATTAAGATTATACTGGTATAATTATATATATATATATATAATTAACTCATAATCACAATATCTCTGTAATCAATTTGAACGTTAGATCCCTAGGTAAACACTTCGATGATGTTAGTGCCTTGATTGAAACTATTGGCAACAAATTCTCTTTTATTATACTTACTGAAACATGGTTGAAAGAGGATACTACTCAACTCTTTAACATGCCTAACTACTCAGCAATTCACAACTGTCGTCAACTTCAGAGAGGTGGTGGCACTGCTCTTTACTACCACCAAGAACTAACATGCTTAAAAGAAATTAGAACTAGAGACTGCTATGGGGAGTATATCTTCGCCAGCTTCAGAGTCAAGGGTGCCGAGTCTGTCCTGTCTGTGGGTGCAGTCTATAGAATTCCCAACACTGATGTGTCTGTATTCAACTCAAACCTTAGAAATCTAATACTTGATAACAGACTGAACAAAAACCATCTAATTATCGCAGGGGACTTTAATATTGACCTCTGCGAGCCAGAACACCCTACTGCTGTTAGCTTCCTCAACTGTATGAATTCCTGCCTCCTCATACCCTTAATCACTAGACCTACTAGAATCACTGATAGCACTGCCACGACTCTAGATCACATCTGGACCAACATAACCTCTCCGCTTACTTCAGGTATAATCACCGATAGCACTACAGACCACTACCCCACATTTCTCTTAACTAACATTAGCAAACCACCTCTAGAAACAAGGGAGTTAAGCTTTAGGCTGCACAATGAAACTGCTATAAACAATTTTATAACTGCTGCTGATAATGTCAACTGGGAGTCCGAGTTAGGTAACATAGGGGACATCAACCTAGCAGTGCAATCTTTTCTACAAACAACTCTTAGCCTTTATAACACCCACTGTCCTAGGCTTACAAAACAAGTCACAAGCAAAAGGCTTAACAATCCTTGGCTTACAAAGGGAATACTGAAATCCATTAACAAAAAACACGACCTTGAGAAGAAGTATAGGTTAGGAATTGTCTCCAAAGAATTCTCAAAGAATTACTCATTATTGCTATCTAAGATAATTAGACGAGCCAAAACTAATTACTACGAAGATAAATTTACTCAAATAAAGAGCAACATTAAACAAACTTGGAGCACAATTTCACAAATATTGGGATCAAAGAAATCTTTAAATAACAAACCGACTCTCCTGTCTAATAACGATGGTCAGCTTTCAGCCTCTGATTCTGCTATTGAGTTTAATAGGTTCTTCTCTTCCATTGGTTCATCCCTTGCAAATGATATTCCATCTTCCAGTACTGACATTAAGGACTATCTTACAGGTAACTATCCACAGTCTCTGTACCTAAAGCCTATTAACTCCACTGACGTCAATGAGATAATCCTTTCCCATAAAACCAAGTCTGGTGCCCTTGAGGAGATACCAACTTTAATTTACAAAAAAGCCTCCAGATCTTTAGCCCCTGCTATTGCTTTGCTCTTCAACAAGTCACTTGAACTCCAAACCTTTCCAGATATTCTAAAAAAAGCGAGAGTAACGCCTGTCCACAAATGTGGTGACCCCACAGATGTTAACAACTACAGACCTATATCAATCCTGCCAAACTTGTCAAAAAATTTTGAAAAACTTATATACAAGCAGCTTTACTCATATCTAGCCAAACTCAATATACTTAGCCCTTGCCAATATGGCTTCAGACCCAAAAAAAGCACTAACGATGCACTTATTAGTATGCTTAACTCGATTCATACAGCTCTTGATAAAAAGGAGTTCCCTGTTGGGTTATTTGTGGACCTGCGTAAAGCTTTTGATACTGTCAACCACCATAACCTTCTTCTTAAATTACATCATTATGGAGTCAGAGGACACTCCCTACAATACCTCGAGTCCTACCTTACTGACAGGCTCCAATATGTTTCTGTGAATAATACAATTTCTCCCACCCTACCCATCAACATTGGTGTTCCTCAGGGCAGCATACTTGGCCCTCTCCTCTTTCTCATCTACATTAATGACCTTCCAAATGCCTCCCAACACCTCAAACCAATTCTATTTGCTGACGACACAACCTTCATTTACTCCAGTCCTGACCCTCTTGCTCTAAATGCCACAGTAAATACTGAGCTAAATAAAGTCCATCTTTGGCTAACTGCCAACAAACTCACCCTTAACATTGACAAAACCTTCTATATTCTGTTTGGCAATAAATCCTCTAGTCTTATAAATCTCAAAATAAACAATACCCAAATTTGTAACAAATTAGATGGCAAATTCCTTGGCATTCTCATTGACCACAAGCTGAATTTCCAGGGACACATTCTAAATATATCAAAAAAAGTTTCAAAAACTGTGGGCATTCTTTCTAAGATCAGATATTATGTACCACGCCCTGCCCTGGTGACTCTCTATTACTCCCTTATCTATCCTTATCTCAACTATGGTATTTGTGCTTGGGGTTCTACTACCCAAAATCACTTACGTCCTCTAATTACCCAACACAAAGCCGCTATTAGAACAATATCCAACTCTGGCCCCAGACATCACTCGGTACCCCTACTCAAATCTCTTAATATGTTAGATATTAAGTCACTGCACATTCTCTCATGTGTATTATACATATATAAAACGCTAAACTATAATGCCAATCCTGATCTTAAAAGCTTCATAGAAGGTTGTAACAGAACCCATGAGCACCACACCAGAAATAAATACAGTTTTGATATTCCTAGAGTACGTCTTAATCAAACTAGAAATGCTCTGCAAATCAAGGGGCCCAGAATGTGGAATGACCTTCCCAACCATGTTAAAGACTGTACCTCTCTCAACCAGTTTAAGATAAAAACTAAACACTACCTAATAAATTCCCTGTAATCTACCTCACTCCTCTATTGTCAACCCATGTCTGTTATTTTCTTTTTTTTTTTTTTTAATCAACACTGTTTGTCAACCTATTGTATTTGTGCTGCTTCTTCAGTCATGTTCCCCCCTTTTTTTTATCTTTATTTGTATTTGTTCTCAACATCTTTTATTCTTTATGCTCAATTAGTATTAAGTTCTAGATATTATGTTTTCTTGCCCGAAACGCATTGCGTAATAGTGGCTTTAGGCATTGTATGTACTAGCTCTATCTATATATCAATCCATTAATGTAACATCACTTGTATGTATATACCTTACCTGAATAAACATCTGAATCTGAATCTGAATCTGAATCTGAATCTATATATATATATATATATATATATATATATATATATATATATATATATATATATATATATATTGTTGGGGTTTTACTTTATTATTCCTCGGTGAGCAACAGTTATGCTCAAGGTCACTCACCGTAGCCCTGCAGGTCTTCACTCAATCCTCGCGGCGCCACTGTACGCCAGGAGAGTATCCCAGTCAATCCTAACCGGCCTCTGATTGAGAAGGAGTGAGAACACAACTCGTTCACTTAACTGTTATGTGCCCGCCCCAACAATAGAGCTTTACTATTAACCACAAGGTCGCCAACTGGTGTTTTCAGTGTCCAGTAACACGTCAGTGGATTTGTTGAGTTGTGGTAACCGCTGGCAAGGACACACTCAATAGATCAGGATATCAGGCAGGTATTTACTTCTGTCACTCTTTGCTTTCAGGTATATATAGCCACAAGATAAATGGAGGGGATGATATAAACACAAGTGTATTTTGTATTTTACTTAAAACTCATTCAAAAATATCACAAGGTCATATCAATAAACAATCAGCTGATCCAGGCGGAAGTCGTTCGTTCCCACGTATAATATGCACTCACTAAGTCGGCAACACTCCCCCTCTCGTCACTGTCAGAATCAGCTGGGCGCCTTCCCCGCGTGAATGTTTATTGCTTGTTTAACTGGCATCACGCGCGCTGTTTCTTTAAGTTCTCAAAGATCACTAGAAGTTCGAACACTCGATATTTGCGACAATAGCACGTATTACTTCGCTACACTGACCTTGGGCTCAAACAAATATTTATATTAAATGTGACAATAGTTCACTGCCACGGAATTACACACTGCCCTTCATTTAAATGATAACTTATGAAGTGTTTGACACTGTAGTTCTCAGTATTTCCTTTCGTGGGCTATAACACAATTAATCACTGCACACATTAATTATCATTCAATGCACGAACATAGACCTATATAATATATAGATAAATCAGACATCAATAAATGGTAATAAAATAGTTACTGGGCACATAGCCTAACTTCCAAATACTGGCATAATATTATATATTTTATCTCATTATATTTATCACACTAAAGTCTCATGCAAGACATTCTCAACACGGAAAGTTCAATAATTAATCCGGGTGCCTGTACACACCAATAATAATATATATATGTATCGTGAGTACTCTTGATAGTACTACTCTGCACACTGGTGCCTTACTGTGACATAGGTGAGCCTTGCTCACGACATACAAAATCCTCAGGCTAAATAATATAGCTGAATAATATATATAGCTGACTAAAGGGGAATTTGGGAGGGAAACTAGAACCACCTACTTCCACCTATCCTCCGATGAGAGTTGAGTTGTAGCTCCTGGTCCTGGCTCCTGCCTTGTGTCGGGAACACCCCCACACACACACGTTGTCGTGTCCTCCAGGAACTCAATCAATGTCCCACCGTAAGCGCGTCGTCTCCGTGCCTTCTCCCAGCAGGTCCGTGCTCCTCCTCGACTTCTTGTAGGGTTGGAGTCGGTCTCCCGGCCGTCGACTTCTCCCAGCTACGGCTGCCCGCCTACTTCTCGGCTGCAGTCGTTCGGATTCCCAAATAGTCCTCTTCTTCCTCTGCTACCCAGTGGCTCTGTTCAACCACTACGCTGTCACGAACGGGTGAGCTGCCACAGACGTCGCATACGTCACTGCACAGACTTCACTTCTTCTCGCACAGTACCTGTCCTGGAGCACTTGTTGCTCAATAACCGTCGATTCCCTCTCTGGTTCAACACATGAAGGAAGGAAGACCTCACAGAGTACTGGCAGACTTCAGGTGACGCGTAAAATCCACGGGTGCGGGAAACAACTGTCAAACTGACAGGACCAATCTTTGCACGTCCAACCTCCTTGACGTGTCGTGTCTGACTGATGGCGCCAACGCGGCGCGTTGACCGGACCCCCCTTCCTTCGTGACATCACATTCGCCACGGGAGGTTTTCATTGGCTCCCTGTGCCACATTGCTGTTGGTGACCAATCCGGTGTCACTGACGTCACACAGTTTTGGCGGGGAAACAGGAGAGCCAGCGCCATCTTGGCTTCCTAAAGGGCCTAAACCACAGGCCAGAATACTATTGTTTCATAAATTTCTCGGCACTCCGAGAACACACCACTCTCCCCCATATATCAAATTGATGCCTGCGACGTAGAGAACGCTTGGGTAAAGTGGACATGACTCTTACTGCAGGTGTGAGAGAAATATAAGGGGGGGGGGGGAACACCGTCACATACCCCTCCCCTTAAAATAAGAGTCATGTCTGGTTAGTGTATACGGGACAGGGCATCTGCTAACACGTTGTCCTTCCCTTTGATGTGCTTGATTTCCAGCCGGTACTCTTGCAGTAACAACGCCCACCTCGTCAGACGTTGGTGGGAGTTCTTCATTTTGTACAAAAAAGGTGAGAGGGTTGTGATCTGTAAACACCAGAACAGGTCTCGCCCCTCCTCCCACGTACACATCGAAATGTTTCAGGGCCATAACTAGCGCCAATGCCTCTTTCTCAACGGTACTATAGGCCCGCTGGTATTTCACAAACTTCTTCGAGTAGAACGCTACCGGCCTATGTACTCCACTCCTCTCTTGAGCCAACATGGCCCCTATCCCAATGTTGCTGGCGTCTACGTACAGGATGAATCCGGCTGCGAAATTTGGGGATATTAATACCGGGGCCTCCGTCAACAATTTCTTGGTCTTTTCAAAAGACTCTTGGCAGGCCTCTCCCCATCTCCATCGTACATTCTTGGAGAGTAGCTCGGTCAGGGGATGAGCTACCGTGGAGTAATTCCTGCAGAACCCACGATAGTACCCTATCATCCCGAGGTACCTTAGTAACTCTTTACGCGTTCTGGGCACGGGGTATTCCTTAATGGCTGATACTTTGTGATCAACAGGGGTGACTTCACCTTGGCCGATGACAAAACCAAGGTACTCCAAGTGAGCCTTCCCAAACTCGCTCTTGGCCAAATTTACAGTCAAGTTAGCCTCCTCTAGCCTTCTAAACAATTCCTTGAGTCTCTCCAGGTGCATCTTCCAATCGTCGGCGTACACGACGATGTCATCGATGTATACTGTGCAGCCTGCGGCACCCCTTAACAAATCATTCATCATGCGCTGGAAACAGCTACCACTGTTTTTCATTCCAAAGGGTAACACTTTGTATTGGTACAGCCCGTCAGGAGTTGCGAAAGCTGATATCTTCCTGGCCTCAGGAGTCAAAGAGATCTGGTAGTACCCCTTGAGCAGATCGACCTTGGATACGTACCTTGCACTGCCCACCTGGTCAATGCAATCGCTCACTCTTGGCATGGGGTGAGAATCTGCCACTGTGATGGAGTTCACCCTCCTGTAATCTGTACAAAAGCGGAAGGTGCCGTCGCTTTTCCTCACCAACAAGCATGGGGAACTCCACTCACTTTTACTGGGCTCCGCAAGGTCGTTCTCAAGGAGATACTCCACCTCCTTTCTCATCAGCTCCCGCTTCTCCGGGCTCACCCTATATGCACCCTGCTTGACGGGCCTGACGTCCCTCACCTCTACCTCGTGCGTTACACTCTTGTGTCGTCGGGGCACGTCGGTAAAGAGGGAGGCATTCTTCCTCAGTAGGTTCGTCAGGTCCGCGCTCTGTTGCCCTTCCAGATGTAGTAGCTTGTCCTCGATCTTCGCCAGTCTCTCAGTGTTGGTGAGACGGGTGCCGTCCGCCCTGGACCACTTTCCTTCCTCCTCCGGGAGCTCTTGGTCCACCTGCACGCACAGAACCGTCTTCTGCTGGGGGTCTCGGGTCACCGTTCCGTCCTGCCTGGCGGCTCCTCCTTCCACAGGGAAGAAAGGTTTCAGGCGGTCTACGTGACACACCTGTTTCTTGCGGGGTCTATCCGGCTTCCCAATCTCATACGATACAGGACCCAACCGCCGCAGCACCTGGTATGGTCCCTCGAACCGTGACTCGGTCACCCTACCTTTACCCGGCAGCAAAACCATCACCTGGGACCCGACCTGGAATTCCCTCTGCGTAGCTCTCTCGTCGTACCACTCCGACATCTTACGCTGCGCCTCCTTCAGATGTTTCCCAGCTAGTTCCTTCGCTAGAGTGAGACGCTCTTTGAACTTTTGGACATATTCATTCACCGTTCCCACGGTCACTCCCGGTGTCCATTGCTCCTTCAGCATGGACAGAGGACTGCGCACCTCGTGTCCATACACCAGCTGGAAAGGTGAGAATCCTAACGATTCTACCACCGCGTTACGTATGGCAAACAACGCGGGGTATACAGCCTCATCCCACTCAGCCCCCTGTTCTGCGCAGAATACTCTCAGGACGGTCTTCAAGGTGGAATGAAATCTTTCGATCGCCCCTTGCGACTGCGGTCGGTAGGGCGACGACCGAATCTGAGTCACTCCCCAACCTGTCACCATCTGTTGGAACCACTTAGACTGGAATATACTTCCGCAGTCTGTCTGAATTTCTCTGGGCATCCCCACCCAAGAGAAAAAACGTTGTAGTTGCCCGGCTACTCCTTTCGACGTCAAACGTCGCATCAGGACGGCTTCTGGAAATCTGGTGGACGCACACATTATCGTCATCAGGTAGGTATTCCCTCGCTTCGTCCTTGGCAACGGACCCACCCCGTCGACCAACAGACGCTCGAATGCAGGCCCAAACGCCGGAACAGGAATCAATGGGGCCTTCGGTATCGCGGATTGGCTCTTCCCGGCCCTCTGGCACGGTAAGCACGTCTTACAATAACGCCTCACCTCGGCGTCCATACCTGGCCAGTAAAAGTGTTCCCTGATCTTTCGCAGCGTCTTGGTCTCCCCCAGGTGACCTGCAGAGTCCACGGAGTGCGATAGGTCCAACACAGCCGCTCTGCACTGGGCCGGCAACACTACCTGGTGCCTCGTACTCAGAGACTCTTCTCCGGCCTCCATCCTCACAGGCCTCCACTGTCTCATCAGCATGCCGTCCTGTATGTAAAAATGGGTAGCCTTCTCAGGACCAACACGTCCTCCTTTGGCCTCACGAATCAATTCGGGGAACTCCATCTGCTGCAACTCTCCAAGACGAGTGCGGTCTACCCCTAGAGAACTGGTGAGGGTCACCTGCGACTCACCATTCGGGCTGTCTTCGCCCTCCGCTCGTTCTCCGGGTCCTATGAAGAGGTGATCGATTCCCAGGCTGTCGGACGTCTCCTCAGCCCCATCAGATCCACAACCTCCTTGTTCTTCGCGCTGTCTCGGCATCACAGCACAAACTGGGAACGCCACCGGGGCGATTCCCTTCTCGTCCCCACAGGCGTCTAACACTCCGCCCGTCTCCTTGTATTGCTCTAGGCACTCCTCGCCTTTCACGAGACTCGGCAGGACATATCCTCCACATGCGTCATTTCCCAAGATGACCTGTGCCTCCATCTTGGGCATTGATGCACAGACCCCCACCACAAGGGTCTGGCAGCCATAATCAGAATTCAAAGTCACCTGGTGTAGGGGCATCCTCACTGGGCCTCCCACAGTGGTCACACTTGCCACCCCCACACTGGTACTCTCGTAACCCCCGGGGAACAGGGTTTCACTCACCAGGGTAAAATCGGCCCCAGTGTCTCTTAAGATCTTCACCGGGATGGGGTCTGCGTCCCCCATCCTTACGGTTCCCTGACACACGAATGGGTGCACTCTCTTCTCCCCACTCAGTACAGGTTCATCCCGCACCCTCTCGGCCATCTGGTCCTCGAACCTCACTAAAGCAACGTTTCCCCGCTGCTTAGGGCGTCTGCATTCCCGCGCGACGTGTCCGAGTATTCCGCAATTGTAACAGTGTACCTTCCTCGTCGGAGACCATCCGCCACCGCTCGTCTTAGCACTGCCTCCAGAGGCCGTCGCTCCCTGTGTCTTTCTCGCACCATTCGTCGACTCCTTTGTCGCAGCCACAGCTCCTGGGCTCTCAGCTTGGTACTTCTTTATCGGCTCCACAGCACCCTTAGATCCTCTGTTGTCCCAACTTGAGAGGTGGGACTTGGGAGAACTCGCTCCTGTCCTCCATCTATCCGTCCTCCTATAATTCCTACTGTTTCCGGAGTATACGGGTGGTCGGTGCTGTCCCTCTCGGCGTGGGCGTAAGGCTTCTTCTAGCATGTCGGCTCTGTCGGCTGCGGCCCTCAGGTCCTTTATGTCCGCCTCCTTCACTCTCACCCTGATCTCAGGAGAGAGCACGGACATAAACTTTTCCATGACCATTAGCCCCTTGACCTCTTCAACCGACCTCGCTCCTTCAGAGTCCAGCCACTTAAGGAACTTTCTCTCCATGTCCCTCGCCGTCTCCGCATAAGATTTTCCTGGCGAACGGGTACATTCCCTAAACCTCTTCCTGTAACATTCCGGCGTGAGCTTGAAAGAATGGAGTACAGCTCTCTTTACCGCATCGTAGTTGGTGCACTCTTGGAAGTCGAGCATATTGTAGGCTTCACGAGCTTCTCCGGTGAGCCTACCTTGAACTAGCTCCGCCCACTCCGCCCTCGGCCACCTCTTCAAAGCAGCAACCCTTTCGAAGTGGTCGAAGAAACCTTCGGCTTCACTTGGTATGAATACCGGCAGATCTCGCTCCCTCACTCGTCGGTCTTCCTGTTGCGGCGGAGCAGTGGGAGCTATCCCTAGTTCAGCTCGCCTCAGCTCCACATCCTTGTTGGCTTCTATCTCCTGCTGTCTCATTCTGGCTTCTAGCTCGTCTTTGCGCTGCTATGCCTCTCGCTCTTCCCTGCGCAGCTGTGCTTCTCGCTCCTCACGCTTCAGCAGTGCTTCTGCTTCTCGCTCTTCACGCCTCAGCTGTGCTTCTCGCTCCTCATGCTTCAACTGTGCTTCTCGCTCTTCACGCTTCAGCTGTGCTTCTGCTTCTCGTTCTTCTTTGCGCTGCTGTGCCTCTCGTTCCTCGCGCTTCAGCTGTGCTTCTCGCTCTTCACGCTTCAGCTGTGCTTCCAGCTGCAGCTTCATTATCTCCAGCTTAACGCTGTGCCTGCTGCCGCTGGATCCCCTGCTGCTCCCACCAATGCTCAGGTGTTCTCCCGCACTGGCAGGTGTTTGTGGCCGTTCTTCCCTCAAAGCTTCGTCTCGTGCCCTGAGCTGTGCCACTATCTCCAGTCTTCTTTCTCCCACTCTGGCCAACCTCAGCTTTATCCCAAAATGATCTGCTATTGCCTGTAACTGTGCCTTGGTGCACTCCTCCAGCACCTGTTCATCTCTAGTGTCAATGAACCTTGTTACTTTATCATCCTCCATCTTGTGCTACGAGTGATAACCTGATACCTGATACCACTGCCAAGTACCACAACCGCAACCTTTATTTCGATTGTTATCCTGGCGAGGTCGCCAATGTTGGGGTTTTACTTTATTATTCCTCGGTGAGCAAGTTATGCTCAAGGTCACTCACCGTAGCCCTGCGGGTCTTCACTCTATCCTCGCGGCACCACTGTACGCCAGGAGAGTATCCCAGTCAATCCCAACCGGCCTCTGATTGAGAAGGAGTGAGAACACAACTCGTTCACTTAACTGTTATGTGCCCGCCCCAACAATAGAGCTTTACTATTAACCACAAGGTCGCCAACTGGTGTTTTCGGTGTCCAGTAACACGTCAGTGGATTTGTTGAGTTGTGGTAACCGCTGGCAAGGACACACTCAATAGATCAGGATATCAGGCTGGTATTAACTTCTGTCACTCTTTGCTTTCAGGTATATATAGCCACAAGATAAATGGAGGGGATGATATAAACACAAGTGTATTTTGTATTTTACTTAAAACTCATTCAAAAATATCACAAGGTCATATCAATAAACAATCAGCTGATCCAGGCGGAAGTCATTCGTTCCCACGTATAATATGCACTCACTAAGTCGGCAACACTCCCCCTCTCGTCACTGTCAGAATCAGCTGGGCGCCTTCCCCGCGTGAATGTTTATTGCTTGTTTAACTGGCGTCACGCGCGCTGTTTCTTTAAGTTCTCAAAGATCACTAGAAGTTCGAACACTCGATATTTGCGACAATAGCACGTATTACTTCGCTACACTGACCTTGGGCTCAAACAAATATTTGTATTAAATGTGACAATAGTTCACTGCCACGGAATTACACACTGCCCTTCATTTAAATAATAACTTATGAAGTGTTTGACACTGTAGTTCTCAGTATTTCCTTTCGTGGGCTATAACACAATTAATCACTTCACACATTAATTATCATTCAATGCACGAACATAGACATATATAATATATAGATAAATCAGACATCAATAAATGGTAATAAAATAGTTACTGGGCACATAGCCTAACTTCCAAATACTGGCATAATATTATATATTTTATCTCATTATATTTATCACACTAAAGTCTCATGCAAGACATTCTCAACACGGAAAGTTCAATAATTAATCCGGGTGCCTGTACACACCAATAATAATATATATATGTATCGTGAGTACTCTTGATAGTACTACTCTGCACACTGGTGCCTTACCGTGACATAGGTGAGCCTTGCTCACGACATACAAAATCCTCAGGCTAAATAATATAGCTGAATAATATATATAGCTGACTAAAGGGGAATTTGGGAGGGAAACTAGAACCACCTACTTCCACCTATCCTCCGATGAGAGTTGAGTTGTAGCTCCTGGTCCTGGCTCCTGCCTTGTGTCGGGAACACCCCCACACACACACATGTTGTCGTGTCCTCCAGGAACTCAATCAATGTCCCACTGTAAGCGCGTCGTCTCCGTGCCTTCTCCCAGCAGGTCCGTGCTCCTCCTCGACTTCTTGTAGGGTTGGAGTCGGTCTCCCGGCCGTCGACTTCTCCCAGCTACAGCTGCCCGCCTACTTCTCGGCTGCAGTCGTTCGGATTCCCAAATAGTCCTCTTCTTCCTCTGCTACCCAGTGGCTCTGTTCAGCCACTACGCCGTCACGAACGGGTGAACTGCCACAGACGTCGCATACGTCACTGCACAGACTTCACTTCTTCTCGCACAGTACCTGTCCTGGAGCACTTGTTGCTCAATAACCGTCGATTCCCTCTCTGGTTCAACACATGAACGAAGGAAGACCTCACAGAGTACTGGAAGACTTCAGGTGACGCGTAAAATCCACGGGTGCGGGAAACAACTGTCAAACTGACAGGACCAATCTTTGCACGTCCAACCTCCTTGACGTGTCGTGTCTGACTGATGGCGCCAACGCGGCGCGTTGACCGGACCCCCCTTCCTTCGTGACGTCACATTCGCCACGGGAGGTTTTCATTGGCTCCCTGTGCCACATTGCTGTTGGTGACCAATCCGGTGTCACTGACGTCACACAGTTTTGGCGGGGAAACAGGAGAGCCAGCGCCATCTTGGCTTCCTAAAGGGCCTAAACCACAGGCCAGAATACTATTGTTTCATAAATTTCTCGGCACTCCGAGAACACACCACTCTCCCCCATATATCAAATTGATGCCTGCGACGTAGAGAACGCTTGGGTAAAGTGGACATGACTCTTACTGCAGGCGTGGGAGAAATATAAGGGGGGGGGGGAACACCGTCACAATATATATATATATATATATATATATATATATATATATATATATATATATATATATATATATATATATATATATATATATATATATATATATATATATATATATATATATATGTTGATGCCCGAAACGCTTTACGTAATAGTGGCTTTAGGCATTGTATGTACTAGCTCTACCTATAAGTCAACCAATCCTTGTAAAAATTTATTGTATGTATGTACCTTACCTAAATAAAATTGTACTGTATTGTATTGTATATATATATATATATATATATATATATATATATATATATATATATATATATATATATATATATATATATATATACATATATATATATATATATATATATATATATATATATATATATATATATATATATAGTGCCTGTTCATTACAAATATTTAACACTGGGAAGGGATCAGGATAAGGATTTGGGATGGGATGGGGAGGAATGGTGCCAAACCACTTGGACGGCGGTCGGGGATTGAACGCCTAGGACTGCTATTGTGCATTTAAATTACTAACTTACCTGAGAGTCTATATCCCTACATGTCAATGTTTGTGTATACTGGTAATGTGAGGAACATACAGAAGATAAGGGTAGCTGAACACCACAAAATGCTGAAGGACAACTTTATTAAAGTTGCATAATGAAATGTGTAAGTACTTCATTCATAATGATGTGCTGCCCGAAATCTTAGCGAAGTATCCAAAATTTGCTTACTGTAGGTAATGCATGCACATGACTGTAAAGCTGCCGCCCAGTTGGGTGGGTGTGCAGCAAGACTAGTAACTGTGTGACTCACCATAAAATGCCTTGTATAGTGACTGTTGTGAGCCTCTTGTTGATCACTTGTGACACAAAGATTATTGATGTGTGTATTTGTGTAGGTGATTAAATATGTATGTGTATGTATATATGTATACATATATATATATATATATATATATATATATATATATATATATATATATATATATATATATATATATATATATATATATGTATACATATATACATACGTATATATGTATATATATATATATATATATATATATATATATATATATATATATATATATATATATATACATATATATATATATATGACATTAATTGTATATATACATATATATACAACATTAATAATTTTGTAACTAGCGTCAAACATTGTTATTTGCTTAGCTAAACGAACTAGAGGGTTCAGTTCCTGAACCGATTATGTGCCTCTGTAACCCTTTACACCACCGCCCACGGGATGGGTATGGGGTGCATAATAAAGAAAGAAATAGAAGAAATTTAAATTGCATAATACGGTTATTGACATTCAATAATAGTAAGATAAAGCAATGAGGACCAAATGGGAGACCAGTGATCAGATGAATATTACAGACTCAAGGGTAGCCTTCTCTTCTTGTATATAAATGAAAAAATAAATTCGTTTGTTTAATTCTAATGCTTGTAGGCGAGAACAGTTGTGAACGCTAGCTAGCGCACAAGTACATGAGAGCCCAAAATACTTTTGTCAAAAGACATGTACAGACAGGCGTGTGGCTTCTGACTTCTTTTTTATTGATTCATATTAAATATTAGGCGCTTACCTATAATAGTTATCATTTTATACAAGTATAACTTTCACATAATAAATATAAAAGGAGTTTATCCAAAAACTGACAGAAGTGTTGTGTTTTGTGCGTTGTATCGTGTTTGTGGGTATTCGGGTGTGTTGTGTTTACGCTGGCGGGCGGCGTCCTTACTAACTCCGGATTATGTCTATTACATCACTAAACTTCATTTAATAACTATATGCCTGTTAAATAGAAGACTTTAATTGTTAATAGCATTATATTGTCGTTTTAATATGGAACACGTACACATATGCGAAACGTCGAAAACTGGTGTCCGAAGTGGTAAGAATATTAATTATATAAGAATATATATAAAAATATATAATATATATATATAATATATGAGAATATATATAAGAATATATAATATATATATAATATATATATATATAATTAAGAATATTAATAATATATTAACTTTGCTCTTCAACAAGTCACTTGAACTCCAAACCTTTCCAGATATTCTAAAAAAAAAGCGAGAGTAACGCCTGTCCACAAATGTGGTGATCTCACTGATGTTAACAACTACAGACCTATATCAGTCCTGCCAAACTTGTCAAAAAATTTTGAAAAACTAATCTATAAGCAGCTTTACTCATATCTAGCCAAACACAATTTACTTAGCCCTTGCCAATATGGCTTCAGACCCAAAAAAAGCACTAACGATGCACTTATTAGTATGCTTAACTCGATTCATACAGCTCTTGATAAAAATGAGTTCCCTGTTGGGTTATTTGTGGACCTGCGTAAAGCTTTTGACACTGTCAACCACCAAAACCTTCTTCTTAAATTACATCATTATGGAGTCAGAGGTCACTCCCTGCAATACCTCAAATCCTACCTTACTGACAGGCTCCAATATGTTTCTGTGAATAATACAATTTCTCCCACCCTACCCATCAACATTGGTGTTCCTCAGGGCAGCATACTTGGCCCTCTCCTCTTTCTCATCTACATTAATGACCTTCCAAATGCCTCCCAACACCTCAAACCAATTCTATTTGCTGACGACACAACCTTCATTTACTCCAGTCCTGACCCCCTTGCTCTAAATGCCACAGTAAATTCTGAGCTAAATAAAGTCCATCTTTGGCTAACTGCCAACAAACTCACCCTTAACATTGACAAAACTTTCTATATTTTGTTTGGTAATAAATCCTCTAATCAAATAAATCTCAAAATAAACAATACCCAAATTTGTAACAAATTAGATGGCAAATTCCTTGGCATTCTCATTGACCACAAGCTGAATTTCCAGGGACACATTCTAAATATATCAAAAAAAGTTTCAAAAACTGTGGGCATTCTTTCTAAGATCAGATATTATGTACCACGCCCTGCCCTGGTGACTCTCTATTACTCCCTAATCAATCCATATCTCAACTACGGTATTTGTGCTTGGGGCTCTACTACCCAAAATCACTTACGTCCTCTAATTACTCAACACAAAGCTGCTATTAGGACAATATCCAACTCTGGCCCCAGACATCACTCGGTACCCCTACTCAAATCTCTGAATATGTTAGACATTAAGTCACTGCACATTCTCTCATGTGTATTATACATATATAAAACGCTAAACTATAATGCCAATCCTGATCTCAAAAGCTTCATAGAAGGTTGTAACAGAACCCATGAGCACTACACCAGAAATAAATACAGTTTTAATATTCCTAGAGTACGACTTAATCAAACTAGAAATGCTCTACAAATCAAGGGGCCCAGAATGTGGAATGACCTTCCCAATCATGTTAAAGACTGTACCTCTCTCAACCAGTTTAAGATAAAAACGAAGCTATACCTAATAAATTCCCTGTAACCTACCTTACCCTTCTATTGTCAACCAATGTCTGTTTTTTTTGTTTTTGTTTTTTTAAAGAGCGCTGTTTGTCGACATATTTGTATTTGTGCTGCTTTTTCATCTATGTTTTCATTTCTTGTTTTCATTCTACTCTTTATGCTCAATTAGTATTAAGCTTGTCATTTAAGTTTTTCATGCCCGAAACGCTTTGCGTAATAGTGGCTTTAGGCATTGTATGTACTAGCTCTACCTATAAGTCAACCAATCTTTGTAAAAATTTCTTGTATGTATGTACCTTACCTAAATAAACATTTATTTATTTATTATTTATTTATTAGTGTGCGATGTTGTCAATGTACGGAGTGTCTTGTAACTAGCTTTTCGGTCATGGAGTGCAGACGCCTACGCACTTGCCGATACATTGTATAATTAACAAAGATACGCTAATAAAACCTAAAATCTTATATGCCTCCAGAAAGACCTAGATATGAACATTATTATGATTGCACCAAATGAAATATATCATGTTGGAGGACAAAGATATATCAATTTTAAATTAAGTTTCGTCTCCCGCCTGGGCGAGAGAGATGAGGCGACTCTCGCCCCATCTATTGGAGATTCTGTCCACTAAAGGCCCAAAGCTACTCAAACCCTCCTAGCATTACTTAAGTAATGAAGTAATATGGTATATTTACTCACTATAATGTGAGTGCTGAATGCAGAACATGAGAAAACATATATTTACTCCAAACTAATATTCAACTAACACGAAGGACTCCTCTTCACGAGATTCGCCAACTAATAATCTTTTGTTTATATTAAAATCGATCCCAGTGTTATGTAGTAGAGAAAAATTGAGTTATATCCAGTTACGAGTGGTCGACAGTACACTTAGATGACGGACCAAAGTTACGAAGGTTTTTCTTCTTAGTATTGCTACCTGAATACCGACGTAGCCGCCACGAAGGCGCTAAGAAGAAAAACATTCGTAGCTAAGAAGAAAAACATTCATAGCTAAGAAGAAAAACATTGCTAAGTACCTTGGTGAATGTGGCCCAAGGTGGTCAGGTGGAGCCAGTGACTCCTTTCTTTAACAGTTTTGTCTCTTCCTCGTGGTATATCCTCAATGTCTTCAGTGGTGTGCCCTCACCACACACTTACACTGCCACAACTGTCTTGTGAGTATTGTGGGAGGGACAATTTGGCGGGTATTTTGGACACAGGAGACCGTCTTTAAGATAGGCGAGGAGCGTCAGTGTTATCTTCTTCTTGATAGTAGGTGCAGTTTATCAGTGTTATCTCACTTGTTTTCCTACACGGGGACTGGTCAAGTCGTATACTGCAATTTCGGATACCGGGCTAGAAACAACTTCGTTCACTGAAAGTTTGTACATATAAACCATTCCGTTCGTATATACGCTGGTTTCTGTTCGCTGTTGTTCTCATCTGAATAAATACATGGCACTTGTTCATATAATTAGCGCTTCCATTATTATAATTATTTATCCATTATTAGAATAACAAGGTGCAAACCATACCCCCTTACAGTTGAAATCTATTTATTTACATACAAGAAGGTACATTGGGTTGCGAGAGTACATAACATATTGTAACGAGTTAATCTTATACTCGCTCCATTATCTTAATCTAATCTAATTATCTAATAGAGTGTCTTGTATCCTTGTACACGTCCAATAGTGGAACCTTTGTTGTGATGACGTCACTCGCTCGCTTCCCCGCCACCTTCCTTCTTCCATTTTCTTTGGTTACTGATCTTTGCCCACACTTATGTCTAATGTTGTGTTTTATTTAGTTATTATTTACCGGTATGTATTTATTTATATTTATTTATTTATATTGAAGACGGTAGAGTGGGTTGTGAAAGCACAACATTGGTGATTGAGTGTTACATCACTCAACGACAGGGAATCTACATCAACGAGTGCTTGACTAGAAAAAGACAGCAACTCCTCTACCGCCTGCGTCAAATCCGTCATCAAAACCCAGATGTGATTCATCAGTGCTTCGTTAGAGATGGCTTGATTAAAGTGAGAAAGACTTCAGTAGGTAAAATGTTTACAATTGCTAATGAGGATAACCTCAACACTTTCTTCACCCAATGTGGTTTGTCTCACCTTATTATCACTCTTAATGAGTCAACATAATTAACCCCCTTGTCACCTAGTGCGGGCTACGTATCCTAAGTCTCTTTGTTTCACTTTTTAAATTAATTTTTAATTTACTTTTTACTAGTCATTTATTAGACTTAATTAACTGAGTGCTTTAATATTTCTTTAGGTCTTATTAATTATACGTTCATAACTAAACTACTTATTGTTAATAATCTTTAGCTTAAATTTGTCTATGTTTATTATTCAACTTTTTTCTTTGATTTCATTTATTACCTAGGTTGCCTAGCCTCGCCATACTCCCTTACTCCATTGTACCCCTGGCTTTGCCTGTGTCTCAAAATGCAAATTATTACTTACAGTGTACCTGAGAGTACTTGTAAGCCTCTTGTAAGCTACCTCATTTTTTTCTTTTTTTGTTCATTTTGTGTTTGTTTTGTATAGTCTTGTTTATATATTTTTCCCCCTTTTATATCAAAATTCTATTTTGTAACTGCCATTCTTGCCTTGTTTTCCTTCAACCAGCCTTTTTATGCAGACAAGTATAGACCCAGAACTAAACCTCTTATCCACTATCTATGACAATCATCACTTTAATGATCAAAATTGCAGATATTTTACAGCATGTGATGTAAACAATGTATTAACACATAATCACAATGTCTCTGTAATCAACTTGAACGTTAGATCCCTAGGTAAATACTTCGATGATGTTAGTGCCTTGATTGAAACTATTGACAACAAATTCTCTTTTATTATACTTACTGAAACGTGGTTGAAAGAGGATACTACTCAACTCTTTAACATGCCTAACTACTCAGCAATTCACAACTGTCGTCAAATTCAGAGAGGTGGTGGTACTGCTCTTTACTACCACCAAGAACTAACATGCTTAAAAGTAATTAGAACTAGAGACTGCTGTGGGGAGTATATCTTCGCCAGTTTCAGAGTCAAGGGTGCAGAGTCTGTCCTGAGTGTGGGTGCAGTCTATAGAATTCCTAACACTGATGTGTCCGAATTCAACTCAAACCTTAGAAATCTAATACTCGATAACAGACTGAACAAAAACCATCTAATTATCGCAGGGGACTTTAATATTGACCTCTGCGAGCCTGAACACCCTACTGCTGTTAGCTTCCTCAACTGTATGAATTTCTGATTCCTCATACCCTAAATCACTAGACCTTCTAGAATCACTGATAGTACTGCCACGACTCTAGATCACTTCTGGACCAACATAACCTCTCCGCTTACTTCAGGTATAATCACCGATAGCACTACAGACCATTACCCCACATTTCTCTTAACTAACTTTAACAAACCACCTCTAGAGACAAGGGAGTTAAGTTTTAGGCTGCACAATGAAACTGCTATAGACAATTTTATAACTGCTGCTGATAATGTCAACTGGGAGTCCGAGTTAGGTAACATAGGGGATATTAACCTAGCATAAGAACATAAGAACAAAGGTAACTGCAGAAGGCCTATTGGCCCATACGAGGCAGCTCCTATCTATAACCACCCAATCCCACTCATATACTTGTCCAACCCGCGCTTGAAACAATCGAGGGACCCCACCTCCACCACGTTACGCGGTAATTGGTTCCACAAATCAACAACCCTGTTACCGAACCAGTATTTACCCAAGTCTTTCCAAAATCAGTCAGTCAGGTGCTGTCACAGTGAGAGGTTGTGTTAGCTGGAGCTCTGGAGTAACATTATTATTGCAATAATGGAAGGATTAGTGAAGGATTTGGTGAGTTTGGTTGGAGCTCTGAGAGCAGAGATGGATTCCCTGCGGGAGGAGGTACGACGGCTGAGACTTCGGGAGGAGACCAGTGTTGACGAGACCTTATCGTGGAGAGTCGTGAAGGACAGGGGGTCTTAAGAAGACCTTGACAAGGCCGCCTACAGACGCCCAAAGGACAGCAAATTCATTTGCCGTGTTGGAGGACGAGTGCTGTGGTGCACCTGCAGTGAGGAAATCAGCGAGGAGCGCCGGAGCGCAGGCCCCTCAGGCTGCTCAGAAAGTTAAGGAGGTACCGAAGCGAATTTTGGTTGTGGGAGATTCCCAGGTGAGGTATTTAGATAGAACGTTTTGTGCCAGAGATAGGGGGAACAGATTAAGGGTTTGCTATCCGGGAGCTGGAATTGGTGATATTGTTGGAAACATGAATGATATTATGACGGGAAATGGGAACAAACCCATTATTTGTATTAGTGCAGGGGGTAATGATGTTGGGCGAGTTAGGAGTGAGGAACTAATACAGAGATTCAGGACAGCCATTGAATTAGTTAGGAGCAAGGGAGGAATCCCGATCATATGTGGCATTCTTCCAAGAAAGGGAGTGGGAAATGAATGGATGTCGAGGGCACTTGGTGTCAATTGCCGGCTGGAAAGATATTGCAAATCAAATGCAATATCTTTCATAGACAACTGGGAACACTTCTATGGAAGAAATGAAATGTATGCTCGTGATGGGGTGCATCTATCGAGGGCTGGGGTTGTTGCTGTTGCGAACTCGTTGGAACCAGTGGTTAGAGGTGTTTGTTTGGGTTTAAACTGTTAGTAGATAGTGGTATGGGAATTGATTTGGAGGAAGGAGGTAATAAAAGTATGTGTTTGGGGGAGAAAAGAATTGGCAAAATGATCAGGGAAAGAAAAGGGCCTCAAAATAACAATTCACTTAGGATATATTACACTAACAGTAGAAGTCTAAGAAATAAAATTAATGAATTAAATGCTCTTGTCTGCACAGAAAAAATAGATATTATTGCACTTACCGAAACGTGGATGAATGTAGAAAATAGAGAACTATTAGCTGAATATCAGATAAATGGATTTAAACTATTCACACAGATAGATATATTAGACGAGGAGGGGGAGTAGCCATATATGTTAGGGACTATTTGAAAACAAGTGATCATTTGAATTTCATCATGGAATTCCAATTGAATCGATCCAGCAATGCTGCTCAGTGTAGGAAAAGACCATCGATAATGGATACTAGTTCTGAAAGTGACGGCGAGTGGCATCACGTGAATAAGGCAAACAGGACAAGCCACTCCATGACGACCCATCGCCCATTAATCTCTCCAGCTTCTCCAGCTCTCCCAGCGCCACAGACTAGATCTACGCTTCCAATCTTCAAAGTGCAGCACACCGAAGGTAAGTCTTCCTACGCTACTGTAGTGGACCTGGAAAAAGAGTACCCCCAGCTCCAGGTCAGAGCAAAACCTAATCTCAAAGGAGAATACATTCTGAGGCCTAAAGACGAGTCGGCCGCTACGATTCTAAAAAATTACGCAAAATGTGAGCAACTGAAACCAGAGGATAAAATAAGTAAAATCATTGTCCTCCACTATCCCTTGCATATGGCCCTTGGCCATCTCGAAAAGCTGAACTATGTGGTGTCAGCAGAGAGATGCCAAGTACGAACCACAAAACAGGAAACTCGACAAGTCCTTCTCACAGTAAGAGGACAGATCCCGGAGAAACTTGACCTTGGAGTCTGGGGCGTGTTCCAACACAGGCCTTACACCCCAGAAACCCTAAGATGCTTCAGATGTCAGAGTCACAATATATACCCCCAGTCCATTCTAACCAATCATGTCTCCTAAAAATGTGACTGTGCAGGGAAATAAGGACAACAAACCCCTTAACAAGGCATCCATCCCGGCCAACTCTAACAACATTCGTGTTTCTCCGTCTGGAAGCTCTGGGGTCCGTGGCGGCGGTGCTGCCCTCCCTTCCACCCCATTGAGCCAGGGAGCGGTGTCCTCTCAACCCTCTCCTATGAACACGCTAACATCCCAGTTTAAGCAACTCAAGCGAGCTTCCGGTCCCTCACCGGAATTCCCTAACTGGACCGAGAATCAGTGGTTCAAAAAGTTGTGCCTAGTCCTCGAGTCTCAAAATGCTATCATCTTGAGTCTTCTTAATGAGAATCTAGCGAACCGCGCTAATCTCCAACATCAACAACAAGAAATAACCCTCCTCCGCGAGGATATTAGAAACTTTAAGGCTAGCCAAGGCCAACTACAGCATGATTTGAATGATCTCCGTGAGGAAATCAATCTTCTGAAAACTGATGAAGCCATAAAAAAACAGGAGGAAGCTCTCAGCAAAATGACTGCATGTATCAGTACATTATCAGCCCAACGTTCCGTCTCCCAGGAAGAACAAGATCAGCAAAAGCTGCTAGACTCTGTTATTGTGTCGTCCCAAGATATACCTGTGGAACATGAAGGTGAAAATTGTGTCGAAATAGCTCAGGATCTCTTAAAAAACAAATTGCAGCTCATTCTAAACAAAACTGACGTTATTGCTGCCTACAGAGTAGGCAAAAAGAATCCATCAGGTCAAAACCAACGGAAAATTCGCCTGAAGCTGTCTTCCCAGTTCACGAAATCCCATCTAGTCCGGACAGCTGCATCCCAACGGAAGGGATTATACATCAACGAGTGCTTGACTAGGAACAGACAGCAACTCCTCTACCGCCTGCGTCAAATCCGTCAACAAAACCCAGATGCGATTCATCAGTGCTTCGTTAGAGATGGACTGATAAAGGTGAGAAAAACCGCAGAGGGCAAAATGTTCACAATTACTAAAGAAGAAAACCTCAACACTTTCCTCTCCCAATGTGGTTTGTCTCGCCTCATTATCACTCCCAATGAATTAACTTAATTAACCCCCTGTCAACTAGTGGGGCTAGGTTTCCTAAGTCTCCTTGGTTCATTTTCTGACTTAATTTTTAACTTACTCTTAACTAGTCATTTACTGAAATTATTTAATTGAGTGCATTAATAGTTCTTCAGGTCTTATTAATTATACAGTCATAACTGAACTATTTATAGTTAATAATCATTAGCTTAAATTTGCCTATGTTTATTATTCAACTTTTCTTTGATTTCATTTATTACCTAGGTTGCCTAGCCTCGCCATGCTCCCTTACTCCATTGTACCCCTGGCTTTGCCTGCATCTCAAATTGCAAATTGTTACTCACAGTGTAACTGAGAGTACTTGTAAGCAATCTACCTCATTTTTCATTTTTGCTCAATTTGTTTTTGTATTGCTTAGTCTTGTTTATATTTTTGTTTTGTATTTCAATATCTTGTGTTTTGTATAGTCCATGTTTATATGTTTTTTCTTTAATCTCATTTATTACCTAGGTTTCCTAGCCTAGCCATACTCCCTTACTCCATTGTACCCCTGTAAGCCCCTTGTAAGCTAACTTTTTTTTTATTCATTTTGTGTTTGTTTTGTACAGTATTGTGTACATATTTTTCCCTATTTTATAGCTTATTTCTACCTTGTAATTTGCCTTTCTTCCCTTGTTTTTCCTGCAATCAGCTTTTTTTATGCAGACAAGTATAGACCCAGAACTTAACCTCTTATCCACTATCTATGACAATCATCACTTTGATTATCTAAATTGCAGATATTTTGCAGCAGATGATGTAAACAATGTATTAACTCATAATCACAATATCTCTGTAATCAATTTGAACATTAGATCCCTAGGTAAACACTTCGATGATGTTAGTGCCTTGATTGAAACTATTGACAACAAATTCTCTTTTATTATACTTACTGAAACATGGTTGAAAGAGGATACTACTCAACTCTTTAACATGCCTAACTACTCAGCAATTCACAACTGTCGTCAACTTCACAGAGGTGGTGGCACTGCTCTTTACTACCACCAAGAACTAACATGCTTAAAAGAAATTAGAACTAGAGACTGCTATGGGGAGTATATCTTCGCCAGCTTCAGAGTCAAAGGTGCCGAGTCTGTCCTGTCTGTGGGTGCAGTTTATAGAATTCCTAACACTGATGTGTCCGAATTCAACTCAAACCTTAGAAATCTAATACTTGATAACAGACTGAACAAAAACCACCTAATTATTGCAGGGGACTTTAATATTGACCTCTGCGAGCCTGAACACCCTACTGCTGTTAGCTTCCTCAACTGTATGAATTCCTGCTTCCTCATACCCTTAATCACTAGACCTACTAGAATCACTGATAGCACTGCCACGACTCTAGATCACATCTGGACCAACATAACCTCTCCGCTTACTTCAGGTATAATCACCGATAGCACTACAGACCATTACCTCACATTTCTCTTAACTAACATTAGCAAACCACCTCTTGAGTCAAGAGAGATACGTTTTAGACTGCACAATGAAACTGCTATAGACAATTTTATAACTGCTGCTGATAATGTCAACTGGGAGTCCGAGTTAGGTAACATAGAGGACATCAACCTAGCAGTGCAATCATTTCTTCAAAAAACTCTTAGCCTTTATAATACCCACTGTCCTATGCTTACAAAACAAGTCACAACCAAAAGGCTCAACAATCCCTGGCTTACAAAGGGAATACTTAAATCTATTAATAAAAAACATGACCTTGAGAAGAAGTATAGGTTAGGAATTGTCTCCAAAGAATTCTCAAAGAATTACTCATTATTGCTATCTAAGATAATTAGATGAGCGAAAACTAAATACTACGAAGATAAATTTACCCAAATAAAGAGCAACATTAAACAAACTTGGAACACAATTTCACAAATATTGGGATCAAAGAAGTCTTTAAATAACAAACCGACTCTCCTGTCTAATAACGATGGTCAGCTTTCAGCCTCTGATTCTGCTGTTGAGTTCAATAGGTTCTTCTCTTCCATTGGTTCAGCCCTTGCAAATGATATTCCATCTTCCAGTACTGACATTAAGGACTATCTTACAGGTAACTATCCACAGTCTCTGTACCTAAAGCCTATTAATTCCACTGACGTCAATGAGATAATCCTTTCCCTTAAAACCAAGTCTGGTGCCCTTGAGGAGATACCAACTTTAATTTACAAAAAAGCCTCCAGATCTTTAGCCCCTGCTATTGCTTTGCTCTTCAACAAGTCACTTGAACTCCAAACCTTTCCAGATATTCTAAAAAAAGCGAGAGTAACGCCTGTCCACAAATGTGGTGATCTCACAGATGTTAACAACTACAGACCTATATCAATCCTGCCAAACTTGTCAAAAATTTTTGAAAAACTAATCTATAAGCAGCTTTACTCATATCTAGCCAAACTCAATATACTTAGCCCTTGTCAATATGGCTTCAGACCCAAAAAAAGCACTAACGATGCACTTATTAGTATGCTTAACTCGATTCATACAGCTCTTGATAAAAATGAGTTCCCTGTTGGGTTATTTGTGGACCTGCGTAAAGCTTTTGATACTGTCAACCACCAAAACCTTCTTCTTAAATTACATCATTATGGAGTCAGAGGACACTCCCTACAATACCTCAAATCCTACCTTACTGACAGGCTCCAATGTGTTTCTGTGAATAATACAATTTCTCCCACCCTACCCATCAACATTGGTGTTCCTCAGGGCAGCATACTTGGCCCTCTCCTCTTTCTCATCTACATTAATGACCTTCCAAATGCCTCCCAACACCTCAAACCAATTCTATTTGCTGACGACACAACCTTCATTTACTCCAGTCCTGACCCCCTTGCTCTAAATGCCACAGTAAATACTGAGCTAAATAAAGTCATCTTTGGCTAACTGCCAACAAACTCATCCTTAACATTGACAAAACTTTCTATATTCTGTTTGGCAACAAATCCTCTAATCAAATAAATCTCAAAATAAACAATACCCAAATTTGTAACAAATTAGATGCCAAATTCCTTGGCATTCTCATTGACCACAAGCTGAATTTCCAGGGTCACATTCCAAATATATCAAAAAAAGTTTCAAAAACTGTGGGCATCCTTTCTAAGATCAGATATTATGTACCACGCCCTGCCCTGGTGACTCTCTATTACTCCCTTATCTATCCATATCTCAACTATGGTATTTGTGCTTGGGGCTCTACCACCCAAAATCACTTACGTCCTCTAATTACTCAACACAAAGCTGCTATTAGGACAATATCCAACTCTGGCCCCAGGCATCACTCGGTACCCCTACTCAAATCTCTGAATATGTTAGACATTAAGTCACTGCACATTCTCTCATGTGTATTATACATATATAAAACGCTAAACTATAATGCTAATCCTGATCTCAAAAGCTTCATAGAAGGATGTAACAGAACCCATGAGCACCACACCAGAAATAAATACAGTTTTGATATTCCTAGAGTACGACTTAATCAAACTAGAAATGCTCTACAAATCAAGGGGCCCAGAATGTGGAATGACCTTCCCAACCATGTTAAAGGCTGTACCTCTCTCAACCAGTTTAAGTTAAAAACGAAGCTATACCTAATAAATTCCCTGTAACCTACCTTACCCTTCTATTGTCAACCAATGTCTGTTTTTCTTTAAAGAGCGCTGTTTGTCGACATATTTGTATTTGTGCTGCTTTTTCATCTATGTTTTCATTTCTTGTTTTCATTCTACTCATTATGCTCAATTAGTATTAAGCTTGTCATTTAAGTTTATCATGCCCGAAACGCTTTGCGTAATAGTGGCTTTAGGCATTGTATGTACTAGCTCTACCTATAAGTCAACCAATCTTTGTAAAAATTTATTGTATGTATGTACCTTACCTAAATAAACATTTTATTTTATTTTATTTTTTTATTTTTTATTTCTGTAATGGTGGAGTTTAAGTAAGAGGTAGTCATGATTAACAGTATCAAAAGCTCAGGTCGATGAAGCGTCCAATCGGAAGCTCATTTTTGTCAAGGGCTGAGTAGATTAAGTCAAGCAGACTAACAATTGCATCATTGGTACTCTTTTGGGAGCGGAAGCCAAACTGACAGGGACTTAGTATATTGAATTTTACGAGACAGGAGTAGAGCTGTTTGTAAATAATTTTTTCAAATATTTTTGATAATATAGGTAGATTTGGTATGGGTCTGTAATTATTTATGTCTGCCGTGTTACCTCCTTTATGAACTGGCGTTACTCTTGCTTTTTTAAGGATGTCAAGGAAGGTATGACACTCTAGAGATTTATTGAACAACAAAGCTATGGGTGGTGCAAGGGCATGGGAGGCACTCTTGTATACCATCGACGGTATTTCATTAATGTTCCCAGCTTTGGTTTTTAGTGAGTGAATGATGGACACAACATCTGTAGGGCTGACCGGTGAGAGGAGAAGAGAGTTTGGGTAGCTGCCTGGAAAGATATGTGGTAACACGTGTCTGAGTCTATGGATTTTACGGGCAAGGTTAGCACCAATCGATGAAAAGAAGCTATTAAATTCAGTTGCTATTTCAAGATGTGTTGCAGGTGTATAACCATCCTTGGAGATTTTTATCTTATTATGTGAATGTTGTTTAGCTCCTAGGATGTTAGAGATGGCTCTCCATGTGCTTTTTCATGTTGCCTTTTGCTTATTTGAATCTATTCTCGTAATAGGAACGCTTTGCTCTTCTTATTATACTGGTAAGCACTGACGAGTACCTCTTAACTACTTCCTTTGTAACTAGGCCAATCCTAAGTTTATTTCATATTCATGTTTCTTGTCGATTGCTTTAAGTAAGCCATTAGTGAGCCAGGGATTATTTAACCTTTTGCCAGTTGCTTGCTTGGTGAGGAGAGGACAATAAGTATTGTAAAGGCTTAGTATTTTGGAAAGGAAGAGGCTAGTTAACGAATTTATATCCTGTGTATTGTTAAATTCAGATTCCCAGTTTATATTGTGGAGGGCATTTGTGAGATTACCTATTGCTGCTTCACTGTGTAACCTAAAGGTAAGTTTCTTGTTGGCTAGAGGTGTTATGGCCACGTCGGCTACAAGGAAGGTATGATAGTGGTCAGTTGTTGTGTCAGTGATTATACCAGATGTAAGGGGAGCTGTTATGTTGGTCCATAAGTGATCCAGGGTAGTAGCCGATGGTTGAGTGACTCGGGTGGTCCTGGTGATTGTGGGGATGAGCATACAGGAATTCATGCTGTTAAGGAAATAGTCTACTTGAGGGCTATTTTGTTGCCTGAGGTCAATACTGAAGTCACCTCCCAGAACTATGGGATTTTTGTTGAGGTTGTTGTTTATGATAAGATTCCTCTATTCCTCATATTCTATTGTGCACAATCGTTTTGGTGGTACAGTAAAGCACTCAATCTGGGATTTATGAGAGTGTGCTCGTAACGTGACCTCTGTGTCAGTAGTCCAAAGGGATTATGGGGTTGTTAATGTGTCTGGTGACAGCTCTTAACCGTCCTTGACCTGTCACTAGTGAGAGGGACAGGTGACGTGTTGTGTGTGTGTACAAGTGAACTATAACACATTGACAATTAGGCTGTTAACGTCTAAGTGTAGTTAATGAATTGATTGATCATTAATGTCCGTGTGACACTGTGTTTCTATCTCATTCCAGAGGACCAGTAAGACTAAGTCATTGATTGTTGATTGTTTCTCTTTAGATTATTTCTCATGTGTGTGTGTGCTGATTGTGTTGTGGTATAGAGCGATACTCTTGTTAGTGGCTTAATTGTCTGCTGACACCAGATAATTAATCCTTCAGATTAATTATTTAAAGCCATCTAACTTATTTAATGAAGTCGTTATTGTCATTGATTGTTAGCTATCAGTTTGACACTGTATTGAGTTGTTAATTGATTGTTTCATCTATTGTGATAAACAATAATTTAACGTATTGAAGTGACTGCTAATTGTCAGGGTGACAGTGTATTAGCGTAACTACACACAGAAATCACAATAGCGTGATGCATCAATGAACAAATCCACAAGGGCCGTGACGAGGATTCGAACCTACGTCTAAGAGCATCCCAGACGCTGCCTTAATCGACTGAGCTACGACATGGTCAAAAGAGTTGAAACCAGAAGTACTACTGAACTTACTGGGATCCTGCAGCCTCCCCGAGACACAAACCAGGATTTTACACAACTCCCCCATGCACTCGAGCTATGTCATGGTCTCTTGACCATGTCGTAGCTCAGTCGATTAAGGCAGCGTCTGGGATGCTCTCAGACGTAGGTTCGAATCCTCGTCACGGCCCTTGTGGATTTGTTTATTAGCGTAACTCTATGATTCACCACTGTGGGGCAGTGTGTTATTAACGTAAATTAATTGAGTAATTAACTTGTTAATTATGTTTGAATGGCGTCCAAGTGAGGTGCAGTAACGTAGTTGATTGTCTTGGTGACATTGAGTGTTAAAGTAACTGTGGCGAGTGTCTTAGTGACATTTGAGATAATAAAGTAATTACTGAGGTAATTGTCCTGGTGACATTGTTGTTTTATTTCACGTGTTCCTGTCATGTGTTGGTGTTTGACCTGACCAGAGTGTACACCAAGTGTCTCAGGTTAGTTCATTGTTGTTGATGACCTGTCCAGTGGGTCGAGGCCTTGTGTCTGTATACATCTGTCAGGTGGTGGGTCAAGGTCACCTGCTACAACAGTGGGTCGAGGCCTTGTGTCTGTATACACCTGTCAGGTGGTGGGTCAAGGTCACCTGCTA
Organism: Procambarus clarkii; assembly: GCF_040958095.1. Classification (NCBI taxonomy): domain Eukaryota; kingdom Metazoa; phylum Arthropoda; class Malacostraca; order Decapoda; family Cambaridae; genus Procambarus; species Procambarus clarkii. The sequence continues at coordinate 48,572,254 of NC_091163.1, read as the reverse complement.
CAACAGTGGGTCGAGGCCTTGTGTCTGTATACATCTGTCAGGTGGTGGGTCAAGGTCACCTGCTACAACAGTGGGTCGAGGCCTTGTGTCTGTATACATCTGTCAGGTGGTGGGTCAAGGTCACCTGCTACAACAGTGGGTCGAGGCCTTGTGTCTGTATACATCTGTCAGGTGGTGGGTCAAGGTCACCTGCTACAACAGTGGGTCGAGGCCTTGTGTCTGTATACATCTGTCAGGTGGTGGGTCAAGGACACCTGCTACAACAGTGGGTCGAGGCCTTGTGTCACTACACACCTGTCAGGTGGTGGGTCAAGGTCACCTGCTACAACAGTGGGTCGAGGCCTTGTGTCTGTATACATCTGTCAGGTGGTGGGTCAAGGACACCTGCTACAACAGTGGGTCGAGGCCTTGTGTCACTACACACCTGTCAGGTGGTGGGTCAAGGTCACCTGCTACAACAGTGGGTCGAGGCCTTGTGTCTGTATACATCTGTCAGGTGGTGGGTCAAGGACACCTGCTACAACAGTGGGTCGAGGCCTTGTGTCTGTATACATCTGTCAGGTGGTGGGTCAAGGTCACCTGCTACAACAGTGGGTCGAGGCCTTGTGTCTGTATACATCTGTCAGGTGGTGGGTCAAGGTCACCTGCTACAACAGTGGGTCGAGGCCTTGTGTCACTACACACCTGTCAGGTGGTGGGTCAAGGACACCTGCTACAACAGTGGGTCGAGGCCTTGTGTCTGTATACATCTGTCAGGTGGTGGGTCAAGGACACCTGCTACAACAGTGGGTCGAGGCCTTGTGTCTGAATACATCTGTCAGGTGGTGGGTCAAGGTCACCTGCTACAACAGTGGGTCGAGGCCTTGTGTCACTACACACCTGTCAGGTGGTGGGTCAAGGTCACCTGCTACAACAGTGGGTCGAGGCCTTGTGTCTGTATACATCTGTCAGGTGGTGGGTCAAGGACACCTGCTACAACAGTGGGTCGAGGCCTTGTGTCTGTATACATCTGTCAGGTGGTGGGTCAAGGTCACCTGCTACAACAGTGGGTCGAGGCCTTGTGTCACTACACACCTGTCAGGTGGTGGGTCAAGGTCACCTGCTACAACAGTGGGTCGAGGCCTTGTGTCTGTATACATCTGTCAGGTGGTGGGTCAAGGTCACCTGCTACAACAGTGGGTCGAGGCCTTGTGTCTGTATACACCTGTCAGGTGGTGGGTCAAGGACACCTGCTACAACAGTGGGTCGAGGCCTAGTGTCACTACACACCTGTCAGGTGGTGGGTCAAGGACACCTGCTGCAACAGTGGGTCGAGGCCTTGTGTCACTACACACCTGTCAGGTGGTGGGTCAAGGTCACCTGCTACAACAGTGGGTCGAGGCCTTGTGTCTGTATACATCTGTCAGGTAGTGGGTCAAGGACACCTGCTACAACAGTGGGTCGAGGCCTTGTGTCTGTATACATCTGTCAGGTGGTGGGTCAAGGACACCTGCTACAACAGTGGGTCGAGGCCTTGTGTCTGTATACATCTGTCAGGTGGTGGGTCAAGGTCACCTGCTACAACAGTGGGTCGAGGCCTTGTGTCACTACACACCTGTCAGGTGGTGGGTCAAGGACACCTGCTACAACAGTGGGTCGAGGTCTTGTGTCACTACACACCTGTCAGGTGGTGGGTCAAGGTCACCTGCTACAACAGTGGGTCGAGGCCTTGTGTCACTACACACCTGTCAGGTGGTGGGTCAAGGACACCTGCTACAACAGTGGGTCGAGGCCTTGTGTCTGTATACATCAGTCAGGTGGTGGGTCAAGGACACCTGCTACAACAGTGGGTCGAGGCCTTGTGTCACTACACACCTGTCAGGTAGTGGGTCAAGGTCACCTGCTACAACAGTGGGTCGAGGCCTTGTGTCACTACACACCTGTCAGGTGGTGGGTCAAGGACACCTGCTACAACAGTGGGTCGAGGCCTTGTGTCACTACACACCTGTCAGGTGGTGGGTCAAGGTCACCTGCTACAACAGTGGGTCGAGGCCTTGTGTCTGTATACACCTGTCAGGTGGTGGGTCAAGGACACCTGCTACAACAGTGGGTCGAGGCCTAGTGTCACTACACACCTGTCAGGTGGTGGGTCAAGGACACCTGCTGCAACAGTGGGTCGAGGCCTTGTGTCACTACACACCTGTCAGGTGGTGGGTCAAGGACACCTGCTGCAACAGTGGGTCGAGGCCTTGTGTCTGTATACACCTGTCAGGTGGTGGCTCAAGGACACCTGCTACAACAGTGGGTCGAGGCCTAGTGTCACTACACACCTGTCAGGTGGTGGGTCAAGGACACCTGCTGCAACAGTGGGTCGAGGCCTTGTGTCACTACACACCTGTCAGGTGGTGGGTCAAGGACACCTGCTACAACTGTGGGTCGAGGCCTTGTGTCACTACACACCTGTCAGGTGGTGGGTCAAGGTCACCTGCTACAACAGTGGGTCGAGGCCTTGTGTCACTACACACCTGTCAGGTGGTGGGTCAAGGACACCTGCTACAACAGTGGGACGAGGCCTTGTGTCACTACACACCTGTCAGGTGGTGGGTCAAGGACACCTTCTACAACAGTGGGTCGAGGCCTTGTGTCACTACACACCTGTCAGGTGGTGGGTCAAGGACACCTGCTACAACAGTGGGTCGAGGCCTTGTGTCACTACACACCTGTCAGGTGGTGGGTCAAGGTCACCTGCTACAACAGTGGGTCGAGGCCTTGTGTCACTACACACCTGTCAGGTGGTGGGTCAAGGTCACCTGCTACAACAGTGGGTCGAGGCCTTGTGTCACTACACACCTGTCAGGTGGTGGGTCAAGGTCACCTGCTACAACAGTGGGTCGAGGCCTTGTGTCACTACACACCTGTCAGGTGGTGGGTCAAGGTCACCTGCTACAACAGTGGGTCGAGGCCTTGTGTCACTACACACCTGTCAGGTGGTGGGTCAAGGACACCTGCTACAACAGTGGGTCGAGGCCTTGTGTCACTACACACCTGTCAGGTGGTGTGTCAAGGTCACCTGCTACAACAGTGGGTCGAGGCCTTGTGTCACTACACACCTGTCAGGTGGTGGGTCAAGGTCACCTGCTACAACAGTGGGTCGAGGCCTTGTGTCACTACACACCTGTCAGGTGGTGGGTCAAGGTCACCTGCTACAACAGTGGGTCGAGGCCTTGTGTCACTACACACCTGTCAGGTGGTGGGTCAAGGTCACCTGCTACAACAGTGGGTCGAGGCCTTGTGTCTGTATACACCTGTCAGGTGGTGGGTCAAGGACACCTGCTACAACAGTGGGTCGAGGCCTTGTGTCTGTATACATCTGTCAGGTGGTGGGTCAAGGTCACCTGCTACAACAGTGGGTCGAGGCCTTGTGTCACTACACACCTGTCAGGTGGTGGGTCAAGGTCACCTGCTACAACAGTGGGTCGAGGCCTTGTGTCACTACACACCTGTCAGGTGGTGGGTCAAGGACACCTGCTGCAACAGTGGGTCGAGGCCTTGTGTCTGTATACACCTGTCAGGTGGTGGGTCAAGGACACCTGCTACAACAGTGGGTCGAGGCCTAGTGTCACTACACACCTGTCAGGTGGTGGGTCAAGGACACCTGCTGCAACAGTGGGTCGAGGCCTTGTGTCACTACACACCTGTCAGGTGGTGGGTCAAGGACACCTGCTACAACAGTGGGTCGAGGCCTTGTGTCACTACACACCTGTCAGGTGGTGGGTCAAGGTCACCTGCTACAACAGTGGGTCGAGGCCTTGTGTCACTACACACCTGTCAGGTGGTGGGTCAAGGACACCTGCTACAACAGTGGGTCGAGGCCTTGTGTCACTACACACCTGTCAGGTGGTGGGTCAAGGTCACCTGCTACAACAGTGGGTCGAGGCCTTGTGTCACTACACACCTGTCAGGTGGTGGGTCAAGGACACCTGCTACAACAGTTGGTCGAGGCCTTGTGTCACTACACACCTGTCAGGTGGTGGGTCAAGGACACCTGCTACAACAGTGGGTCGAGGCCTTGTGTCACTACACATCTGTCAGGTGGTGGGTCAAGGACACCTGCTGTGGGGGGGGGTGTTAAATGATTGCTATATTGTTTTGACGTGCTATATTGAGGCTTAAATAGGGATCCAACTTGTACATACCGGGGCTCACATTAAGGCTGTTGTTACAATGTTTGATCAGAGCAGACTCGATCACGTTTCGTTCAACAAAATCCTTACTTTTAACAATACATTTTGCCCCTGCGAAGTCGATAGAATGATTACATAAACTGGAATGTAAATACAATGCACTGGATTGCTGGGCTGTACGAATAGCATATGAATGCTGTTTTAAACGCGAGGAAAGAGATTTACCTGTCTGGCCGATGTAAACACATGCACACTCATTACAAGGGATGGAATACACACAACCTGCTACAGACGAGGGCGAGTTCTTAATTAACATGGACTTAACTGTATTATCATTTTTGAACACTAGATTAATATTAAGGTTCTTCAGGGCTGGGGCAAGATTTACTAGACCCTCAGAATACGGTAATACCAACGGATTTTTCAGTTCTGGTTTAGACTTAGTAGTCTGTTTGTAGAAAGCCCTTTTTGCTTGACCAAACGCAAGATCCAAGATCGATTTTGGGTATTTTAACTTCTTCCCAATTTCAAATATATTTGCTATTTCTTCATCGAAAAATTCCGGACTGCAAACTCTCAGTGCTCTGAGAAACATACCAGAAAAAACTGCCCGCTTGACCTGAACATGATGATTTGAATAGAAATGTACATACGAGCACACATTGGTAGGTTTCCTATACACATTGAATTTGAAACTCCTACCAATTCTATGAATCATGATGTCTAAAAAAGGCAGAACACCATTCACTTCGTTCTCAATTGTGAATTTAATTGACGGAACCTGCGAATTAATTTGATTGAGAAAATCAGTTTCGTCATGATTAACCGGCCACAGGCATTAACTATCGTCAACGTACCTGTACCAAAGCAAATTTGAGGGTAAAATCCTGGGAAGGATATTTGTTTCCAAACATTCCATGTACAGATTGCTCAAAACAGGGGAGAGGGGATTACCCATCGCCATGCCAAATGTTTGTTTATTAAATGAATCATTAAACCTGAAATAATTATCTTTAGTGCACAATTTTATAAGTTCAATAATGGTGTTAGTAGGCAAAATTAAATTATACCTTGGGAGTAGATCCCGTAAGAATGACAACAGATCATCAACAGGAACCCTAGTGAACAGAGCCGTCACATCAAAACTCACAAGTTTAAAATCATAATTTAATTTCAAACTAGACAACTTGTTAACCAAGTCCAAGTCCAACAACTTGGATTATGTGGATTATTATCACATGTGGTTATTCTGCATACATACATATATATATATATATATATATATATATATATATATATATATATATATATATATATATATATATATATATATATATATATATATATATATTATTAAATATGACCGAAAAAGTAAGATTAATAATTCTAACACGAATTTTCTCAATCTTTCGTACATTACGCTTCACTGTTGGAGGTAAATCAAAAATCACTTCTCCAAAATTCATTTTTATTTCTAGTCTGACGCGACACGGGCGCGTTTCGTAAAACTTATTACATTTTCAAAGACTTCACAAATACACAACTGATTAGAACTTGCGTTTCCCTGATTTTATATCTACATTCGAGTGAGGTGGGAAGGGTGATGTGGCATTACATTTGAGTGAGGTGGGAAGGGTGATGTGGCATTACATTTGAGTGAGGTGGGAAGGGTGATGTGGCATTAACACAAGACAGAACACTTGGGGATATTAATAGGGTATTAAAAGTATCAACACAAGACAGAACAGAAACAATGGGTATTGAATAGAAGTGTTTGTAGAAAGCCTATTGGTCCATATTTCTTGATGCTTCTATATTGGAGCGGAGTCTTGAGGTGGGTAGAATATAGTTGTGCAATAATTGACTGTTGATTGCTGGTGTTGACTTCTTGATGTGTAGTGCCTCGCAAACGTCAAGCCGCCTGCTATCGCTGTATCTATCGATGATTTCTGTGTTGTTTACTAGGATTTCTCTGGCGATGGTTTGGTTATAGGAAGAGATTATATGTTCCTTAATGGAGCCCTGTTGTTTATGCATCGTTAAACGCCTAGAAAGAGATGTTGTTGTCTTGCCTATATACTGGGTTTTTTGGAGCTTACAGTCCCCAAGTGGGCATTTGAAGGCATAGACGACGTTAGTCTCTTTTAAAGCGTTCTGTTTTGTGTCTGGAGAGTTTCTCATGAGTAGGCTGGCCGTTTTTCTGGTTTTATAGTAAATCGTCAGTTGTATCCTCTGACTTTTGTCTGTAGGGATAACGTTTCTATTAACAATATCTTTCAGGACCCTTTCCTCTGTTTTATGAGCTGTGGAAAAGAAGTTCCTGTAAAATAGTCTAATAGGGGGTATAGGTGTTGTGTTAGTTGTCTCTTCGGAGGTTGCATGGCTTTTCACTTTCCTTCTTATGATGTCTTCGATGAAACCATTGGAGAAGCCGTTATTGACTAGGACCTGCCTTACCCTACAGAGTTCTTCGTCGACTTGCTTCCATTCTGAGCTGTGGCTGAGAGCACGGTCGACGTATGCGTTGACAACACTCCTCTTGTACCTGTCAGGGCAGTCGCTGTTGGCATTTAGGCACATTCCTATGTTTGTTTCCTTTGTGTAGACTGCAGTGTGGAAACCTCCGCCCTTTTCCATGACTGTTACATCTAGAAAAGGCAGCTTCCCATCCTTTTCCGTCTCGTAAGTGAAACGCAGCACGGAACTCTGCTCAAATGCCTCCTTCAGCTCCTGCAGATGTCTGACATCAGGTACCTGTGTAAAAATGTCGTCAACATACCTGCAGTATATGGCCGGTTTCAAGTTCATGTCGACTAAGATTTTTTGCTCGATGGTACCCATGTAGAAGTTTGCAAACAGGACACCTAGGGGAGAACCCATGGCGACCCCATCTACTTGCTTATACATGTGCCCATCCGGGGTCAAGAAGGGTGCCTCTTTAGTACAAGCTTGGAGTAGTTTCCTCAGAATACTTTCTGGCATGTCAAGAGGAGTACAGGCTGGATCACGATACACTCTGTCGGCTATCATTCCGATTGTCTCGTCCACAGGTACGTTGGTAAACAGCGATTCTACGTCCAACGAGGCTCTTATCCCTGTGGCCCGTGTGCCCCGCAGTAAGTCCACAAATTCCTTTGGAGACTTCAGGCTGAAGGCGCAAGGAACATAAGGAGTCAGCAGGCCGTTGAGTCGCTTCGCCAGTCTGTACGTGGGTGTGGGTATCTGGCTAATGATTGGCCGAAGTGGGTTTCCAGGCTTGTGCGTCTTGACATTTCCATACGCATATCCAGGTTTATATTCCCCAATGATCTTTGGCAGGTGGAGTCCGGATTTCTTGGCGTTCACAGTTTCGATCAGTTTGTTGACCTTTGCTTTTAATTCGGCTGTAGACCTCGAGACACAAAAGAAGGTCACTACCAAAGATACCTTACAAGCAGAACTTATTGCAGAAGGAGGAAAGAATCGAGGCAACTACAGAAGCACCATACTGTCCCCCGAGCTTAAAGCGGCAGCTAAAAGCCTTCGTGAGAACAAGGAGATAGTTGTCAGGAGAGGTGACAAGTCGCCAATATATGTCATTCTTAAAAAAGACGAATATCTGGCGAAAATGAACATCATACTCTCTGACCAAACTAAGTTCCAAAGGGTAACGAAGGACACTACAGCCGAATTAAAAGCAAAGGTCAACAAACTGATCGAAACTGTGAACGCCAAGAAATCCGGACTCCACCTGCCAAAGATCATTGGGGAATATAAACCTGGATATGCGTATGGAAATGTCAAGACGCACAAGCCTGGAAACCCACTTCGGCCAATCATTAGCCAGATACCCACACCCACGTACAGACTGGCGAAGCGACTCAACGGCCTGCTGACTCCTTATGTTCCTTGCGCCTTCAGCCTGAAGTCTCCAAAGGAATTTGTGGACTTACTGCGGGGCACACGGGCCACAGGGATAAGAGCCTCGTTGGACGTAGAATCGCTGTTTACCAACGTACCTGTGGACGAGACAATCGGAATGATAGCCGACAGAGTGTATCGTGATCCAGCCTGTACTCCTCTTGACATGCCAGAAAGTATTCTGAGGAAACTACTCCAAGCTTGTACTAAAGAGGCACCCTTCTTGAGCCCGGATGGGCACATGTATAAGCAAGTAGATGGGGTCGCCATGGGTTCTCCCCTAGGTGTCCTGTTTGCAAACTTCTACATGGGTACCATCGAGCAAAAAATCTTAGTCGACATGAACTTGAAACCGGCCATATACTGCAGGTATGTTGACGACATTTTTACACAGGTACCTGATGTCAGACATCTGCAGGAGCTGAAGGAGGCATTTGAGCAGAGTTCCGTGCTGCGTTTCACTTACGAGACGGAAAAGGATGGGAAGCTGCCTTTTCTAGATGTAACAGTCATGGAAAAGGGCGGAGGTTTCCACACTGCAGTCTACACAAAGGAAACAAACATAGGAATGTGCCTAAATGCCAACAGCGACTGCCCTGACAGGTACAAGAGGAGTGTTGTCAACGCATACGTCGACCGTGCTCTCAGCCACAGCTCAGAATGGAAGCAAGTCGACGAAGAACTCTGTAGGGTAAGGCAGGTCCTAGTCAATAACGGCTTCTCCAATGGTTTCATCGAAGACATCATAAGAAGGAAAGTGAAAAGCCATGCAACCTCCGAAGAGACAACTAACACAACACCTATACCCCCTATTAGACTATTTTACAGGAACTTCTTTTCCACAGCTCATAAAACAGAGGAAAGGGTCCTGAAAGATATTGTTAATAGAAACGTTATCCCTACAGACAAAAGTCAGAGGATACAACTGACGATTTACTATAAAACCAGAAAAACGGCCAGCCTACTCATGAGAAACTCTCCAGACACAAAACAGAACGCTTTAAAAGAGACTAACGTCGTCTATGCCTTCAAATGCCCACTTGGGGACTGTAAGCTCCAAAAAACCCAGTATATAGGCAAGACAACAACATCTCTTTCTAGGTGTTTAACGATGCATAAACAACAGGGCTCCATTAAGGAACATATAATCTCTTCCCATAACCAAACCATCGCCAGAGAAATCCTAGTAAACAACACAGAAATCATCGATAGATACAGCGATAGCAGGCGGCTTGACGTTTGCGAGGCACTACACATCAAGAAGTCAACACCAGCAATCAACAGTCAATTATTGCACAACTATATTCTACCCACCTCAAGACTCCGCTCCAATATAAAAGCATCAAGAAATATGGACCAATAGGCTTTCTACAAACACTTCTATTCAATACCCATTGTTTCTGTTCTGTCTTGTGTTGATACTTTTAATACCCTATTAATATCCCCAAGTGTTCTGTCTTGTGTTAATGCCACATCACCCTTCCCACCTCACTCAAATGTAATGCCACATCACCCTTCCCACCTCACTCAAATGTAATGCCACATCACCCTTCCCACCTCACTCGAATGTAGATATAAAATCAGGGAAACGCAAGTTCTAATCAGTTGTGTATTTGTGAAGTCTTTGAAAATGTAATAAGTTTTACGAAACGCGCCCGTGTCGCGTCAGACTAGAAATAAAAATGAATTTTGGAGAAGTGATTTTTGATTTACCTCCAACAGTGAAGCGTAATGTACGAAAGATTGAGAAAATTCGTGTTAGAATTATTAATCTTACTTTTTCGGTCATATTTAATAATATATGTCTACAGGAAAGACTGCTACCAAAATATACTAATATATATATATATATATATATATATATATATATATATATATATATATATATAACTGAAAACTCACACCCCAGAAGTGACTCGAACCCATACTCCCAGAAGCAACGCATCTGGTATGTACAAGACGCCTTAATCCACTTGACCATCACGACCGGACATAATGAGGTGATAGCCGAGGCTATTTGAACCACCCCACCGCCGGCACTCGGATAGTTATCTTGGGCATAGCATTTTACCAAATCACCTCATTCTTTGGGGCAACACGTGAGGAACACAAATGCGAACAAGCCTGAATGGTCCCCAGGACATATGCAACTGAAAACTCACACCCCAGAAGTGACTCGAACCCATACTCCCAGAAGCAACGCATCTGGTATGTACAAGACGCCTTAATCCACTTGACCATCACGACCGGACATCACCTCATTATGTCCGGTCGTGATGGTCAAGTGGATTAAGGCGTCTTGTACATACCAGATGCGTTGCTTCTGGGAGTATGGGTTCGAGTCACTTCTGGGGTGTGAGTTTTCAGTTGCATATGTCCTGGGGACCATTCAGGCTTGTTCGCATTTGTGTTCCTCACGTGTTGCCCCAAAGAATGAGGTGATTTGGTAAAATGCTATGCCCAAGATAACTATCCGAGTGCCGGCGGTGGGGTGGTTCAAATAGCCTCGGCTATCACCTCATTATGTCCGGTCGTGATGGTCAAGTGGATTAAGGCGTCTTGTACATACCAGATGCGTTGCTTCTGGGAGTATGGGTTCGAGTCACTTCTGGGGTGTGAGTTTTCAGTTGCATATGTCCTGGGGACCATTCAGGCTTGTTCGCATATATATATATATATATATATATATATATATATATACATATATATATATATATATGTATATATATATATATATATATATATATATATATATATATATATATATATATATATATATATATATATATGTATTAGTATATTTTGGTAGCAGTCTTTCCTGTAGACATATATTATTAAATATGACCGAAAAAGTAAGATTAATAATTCTAACACGAATTTTCTCAATCTTTCGTACATTACGCTTCACTGTTGGAGGTAAATCAAAAATTAATTCTCCAAAATTCATTTTTATTTCTAGTCTGACGCGACACAGGCGCGTTTCGTAAAACTTATTACATTTTCAAAGACTTTAGTTCACAAATACACAACTGAATAGAACTTACGTATCTCAGATTTTATATCTACATTTGAGTGAGGTGGGAGGGGTGATGTGGCATTAACACAAGACAGAACAAGAGGGGATATTAATAGGGTATTAAAAGTATCAACACAAGACAGAACACAAACAATGGGTATTGAATAGAAGTGTTTGTAGAAAGCCTATTGGTCCATATTTCTTGATGCTTCTATATTGGAGCGGAGTCTTGAGGTGGGTAGAATATAGTTGTGCAATAATTGGCTGTTGATTGCTGGTGTTGACTTCTTGATGTGTAGTGCCTCGCAAACGTTAAGCCGCCTGCTATCGCTGTATCTATCGATGATTTCTGTGTTGTTTACTAGGATTTCTCTGGCGATGGTTTAGTTGTGGGAAGAGATTATATGTTCCTTAATGGAGCCCTGTTGCTTATGCATCGTTAAACGCCTAGAAAGAGATGTTGTTGTCTTGCCTATATACTGGGTTTTTTGGAGCTTACAGTCCCCAAGTGGGCATTTGAAGGCATAGACGACGTTAGTCTCTTTTAAAGCGTTCTGTTTTGTGTCTGGAGAGTTTCTCATGAGTAGGCTGGCCGTTTTTCTGGTTTTATAGTAAATCGTCAGTTGTATCCTCTGATTTTTGTCTGTAGGGATAACGTTTCTATTAACAATATCTTTCAGGACCCTTTCCTCCGTTTTATGAGCTGTGGAAAAGAAGTTCCTGTAAAATAGTCTAATAGGGGGTATAGGTGTTGTGTTAGTTGTCTCTTCAGAGGTTGCATGGCTTTTCACTTTCCTTCTTATGATGTCTTCGACGAAACCATTGGAGAAGCCGTTATTGACTAGGACCTGCCTTACCCTACAGAGTTCTTCGTCGACTTGCTTCCATTCTGAGCTGTGGCTGAGAGCACGGTCGACATATGCGTTAACAACACTCCTCTTGTACCTGTCAGGGCAGTCGCTGCTGGCATTTAGGCACATTCCTATGTTTGTTTCCTTAGTGTAGACTGCAGTGTGGAAACCTCCGCCCTTTTCCATGACTGTTACATCTAGAAAGGGCAGCTTCCCATCCTTTTCCATCTCGTAAGTGAAACGCAGCACGGAACTCTGCTCAAATGCCTCCTTCAGCTCCTGCAGATGTCTGACATCAGGTACCTGTGTAAAAATGTCGTCAACATACCTGCAGTATATGGCCGGTTTCAAGTTCATGTCGACTAAGACTTTTTGCTCGATGGTACCCATATAGAAGTTTGCAAACAGGACACCTAGGGGAGAACCCATGGCGACCCCATCTACTTGCTTATACATGTGCCCATCCGGGCTCAAGAAGGGTGCCTCTTTAGTACAAGCTTGGAGTAGTTTCCTCAGAATATTTTCTGGTATGTCAAGAGGAGTACAGGCTGGATCACGATACACTCTGTCGGCTATCATTCCGATTGTCTCGTCCACAGGTACGTTGGTAAACAGCGATTCTACGTCCAACGAGGCTCTTATCCCTGTGACAAAAATCCCTTATCCCTTAGACAAAAATCAGAGGATACAACTGACGATTTACTATAAAACCAGAAAAACGGCCAGCCTACTCATGAGAAACCCTCCAGACACAAAACAGAACGCTTTAAAAGAGACTAACGTCGTCTATGCCTTCAAATGCCCACTTGGGGACTGTAAGCTCCAAAAAACCCAGTATATAGGCAAGACAACAACATCTCTTTCTAGGCGTTTAACGATGCATAAGCAACAGGGCTCCATTAAGGAACATATAATCTCTTCCCACAACCAAACCATCGCCAGAGAAATCCTAGTAAACAACACAGAAATCATCGATAGATACAGCGATAGCAGGCGGCTTGACGTTTGCGAGGCACTACACATCAAGAAGTCAACACCAGCAATCAACAGCCAATTATTGCACAACTATATTCTACCCACCTCAAGACTCCGCTCCAATATAGAAGCATCAAGAAATATGGACCAATAGGCTTTCTACAAACACTTCTATTCAATACCCATTGTTTGTGTTCTGTCTTGTGTTGATACTTTTAATACCCTATTAATATCCCCTCTTGTTCTGTCTTGTGTTAATGCCACATCACCCCTCCCACCTCACTCAAATGTAGATATAAAATCTGAGATACGTAAGTTCTATTCAGTTGTGTATTTGTGAACTAAAGTCTTTGAAAATGTAATAAGTTTTACGAAACGCGCCCGTGTCGCGTCAGACTAGAAATAAAAATGAATTTTGGAGAATTAATTTTTGATTTACCTCCAACAGTGAAGCGTAATGTACGAAAGATTGAGAAAATTCGTGTTAGAATTATTAATCTTACTTTTTCGGTCATATTTAATAGTATATATATGTATATATATATATATATATATATATATATATATATATATATATATATACATATATACATCTTCCAGTAGCTGCCATAACTAGTATGCTTTAACCCACTACACCATCAGACCCTACAAAAGAAGTAGCATGTCGTGATGGTCAAGTGGATTAAGGCGTCTTGTACATACCAGTTGCGTTGCTTCTGGGAGTATGGGTTCGAGTCACTTCTGGGGTGTGAGTTTTCAGTTGCATATGTCCTGGGGACCATTCAGGCTTGTTCGCATTTGTGTTCCTCACGTGTGCCCCAAAGAATGAGGTGATTTGGTAAAATGCTATGCCCAAGATAACTATCCGAGTGCCGGCGGTGGGGTGGTTCAAATAGCCTCGGCTATCACCTCATTATGTCCGGTCGTGATGGTCAAGTGGATTAAGGCGTCTTGTACATACCAGTTGCGTTGTTTCTGGGAGTATGGGTTCGAGTCACTTCTGGGGTGTGAGTTTTCAGTTGCATATGTCCTGGGGACCATTCAGGCTTGTTCGCATTTGTGTTCCTCACGTGTGCCCCAAAGAATGAGGTGATTTGGTAAAATGCTATGCCCAAGATAACTATCCGAGTGCCGGCGGTGGGGTGGTTCAAATAGCCTCGGCTATCACCTCATTATGTCCGGTCGTGATGGTCAAGTGGATTAAGGCGTCTTGTACATACCAGTTGCGTTGCTTCTGGGAGTATGGGTTCGAGTCACTTCTGGGGTGTGAGTTTTCAGTTGCATATGTCCTGGGGACCATTCAGGCTTGTTCGCATTTGTGTTCCTCACGTGTGCCCCAAAGAATGAGGTGATTTGGTAAAATGCTATGCCCAAGATAACTATCCGAGTGCCGGCGGTGGGGTGGTTCAAATAGCCTCGGCTATCACCTCATTATGTCCGGTCGTGATGGTCAAGTGGATTAAGGCGTCTTGTACATACCAGTTGCGTTGCTTCTGGGAGTATGGGTTCGAGTCACTTCTGGGGTGTGAGTTTTCAGTTGCATATGTCCTGGGGACCATTCAGGCTTGTTCGCATATATATATATATATATATATATATATATATATATATATATATATATATATATATATATATATATATATATATATATATATATATATATATATATATATATATATTAGTATATTTTGGTAGCAGTCTTTCCTGTAGACATATATTATTAAATATGACCGAAAAAGTAAGATTAATAATTCTAACACGAATTTTCTCAATCTTTCGTACATTTCTTTTCACTGTTGGTGGTAATTCAAAAATCGATGCAGACGTGAGATTATATAACATGTTTAATTCTCTCTCTCACCAACAGATAGACAGCATTCTAACAGATTCTGCCAATTCTTCTCCCGACAAGAAACATGATTTTTGAATTACCACCAACAGTGAAAAGAAATGTACGAAAGATTGAGAAAATTCGTGTTAGAATTATTAATCTTACTTTTTCGGTCATATTTAATAATATATATATATGTATATATATATATATATATATATATATATATATATATATATATATATATATATATATATATATATATATATATATATACATATATATATATATATATATATATATATATATATATATATATATATATACATATATATATATATATATTAGTTTTCCCCTCTCATTTATTTATTTATTTATTTATTTATTTATTTATTTATATATATACAAGAAGGTACATTGGGTTTGTGGGAATACATTGGATAGTACAGTATTTACATTCTTGTAAAGCCACTAGTACGCGCAGCGTTTCGGGCAGGTCCTTAATCTAGCAGATAATTTTAAGTAGGTAATTTCAATCAGAATTGATAAATGATAAAGATACATTACAAGAGAAAAATGAGATGAGAGAGATAAGTAAGTATATTAAAGCACATTGTTATATTAAAGCTCTGATTAATTACATTGACAGCTTGATTAGTAATTTAAACAAGATTAATAGACACCATACAGCAGATTGACAGCACATATAAGACAGCAATGATCACAATGGTAAACATGTTCAGATTGGGTACATAAAGATTGGGAGACTGGGTAGCAAAAGATACAGATAAACAAGATTTATAAACACCATACAACAGATTGGCAGCACATATAAGAAAACAGCAATGATCACAATGGTAAAGATGTTTAAATTGGGAACATAAAGGTTGGGAGATTGGGTAGCAATTGATACAGTGCAATTTTAAGGCAAAAAGTGAAAAACTATGAAGATGAAATTAGGTACTTTTTAGTATTGATTTTGAATGATGTAAAAGTTGGACAGCTTTTCAAATCAGTAGGGAGTGAGTTCCATAAACTGGGTCCCTTTATTTGCATAGAGTGTTTACACAGATTAAGTTTAACTCTGGGGATATCAAAGAGATATTTATTTCTGGTGTGGTGATAATGGGTCCTATTACATCTGTCCAGGAAGAGTTTCAGACAAGGATTTGCATTTAAGAACAGGGTTTTGTAAATGTAGTTGACACAAGAGAATTTGTGGAGTGAGATTATGTTTAGCATGTTTAGGGAGTTAAACAAGGGGGCTGTGTGTTGTATGAAAGCAGAATTTGATATTATTCTGATAGCAGATTTTTGCTGGGTGATGATGGACTTGAGGTGGTTTGAACCCCATGCACAGATACCATAATTGAGATAGGGATAGATTAGTGCATAATATAGAGAGATGAGAGCAGAGTTAGGAACATAATATCTGATTTTGGAGAGTATACCAACTGTTTTAGAGACTTTCTTAGTTATGTGTTGTATGTGGGTACTGAAGTTGAGTCTCTTGTCTAGGAATATGCCAAGAAACTTTCCATCATTTTTATTGCTAATGTTTACATTGTCAATCTGAAGCTGAATTGCATTTGCTTCCAAATAGGATGTAGTAGGTCTTTTCTATGTTAAGTGTTAGTTTGTTGGTTGACAAACCTGGAATCTCATTGGAGAGGGAAAACCACTGCGGTTTTCATACTTCTCCTGTAATACGGGATCTTAGGCGGTTGATCTCGCCTCTCTTCTTTCGGATTGCTCATTCCACATCTGGCCTCCCAGCATGGTGCCTGGGTGTGTCCACATCTGGCCTCCCAGCATGGTGCCTGGGGTGTGTCAACATCTGGCCTCCCAGCGTGGTGCCTGGGTGTGTCCACATCTGGCCTCCCAGCATGGTGCCTGGGTGTGTCCACATCTGGCCTCCCAGCATGGTGCCTGGGGTGTGTCCACATCTGGCCTCCCAGCATGGTGCCTGGGTTTGTCCACATCTGGCCTCCCTGCATGGTGCCTGGGTGTGTCCACATCTGGCCTCCCAGCATGGTGCCTGGGGTGTGTCCACATCTGGCCTCCCAGCATGGTGCCTGGGTGTGTCCACATCTGGCCTCCCAGCATGGTGCCTGGGTGTGTCCACATCTGGCCTCCCAGCATGGTGCCTGGGTGTGTCCACATCTGGCCTCCCAGCATGGAGCCTGGGTGTGTCCACATCTGGCCTCCCAGCATGGTGCCTGGGTGTGTCCACATCTGGCCTCCCAGCATGGTGCCTGGGTGTGTCCACATCTGGCCTCCGAGCATGGTGCCTGGGGTGTGTCCACATCTGGCCTCCCAGCATGGTGCCTGGGTGTGTCCACATCTGGCCTCCCTGCATGGTGCCTGGGTGTGTCCACATCTGGCCTCCCAGCATGGTGCCTGGGTGTGTCCACATCTGGCCTCCCTGCATGGTGCCTGGGTGTGTCCACATCTGGCCTCCCAGCATGGTGCCTGGGTGTGTCCACATCTGGCCTCCCAGCATGGTGCCTGGGGTGTGTCCACATCTGGCCTCCCAGCATGGTGCCTGGGTGTGTCCACATCTGGCCTCCCAGCATGGTGCCTGGGGTGTGTCCACATCTGGCCTCCCAGCATGGTGCCTGGGTGTGTCCACATCTGGCCTCCCAGCATGGTGCCTGGGTGTGTCCACATCTGGCCTCCCAGCATGGTGCCTGGGTGTGTTAACATCTGGCCTCCCAGCATGGTGCCTGGGTGTGTCCACATTGTCGGAAAATCCGACACCATTTAATAATCAGACAGATAATAATTGCTGCTGTATTACCAACAAGTAACCTATAGAAAACGTAACTTGTAGTGGAATTACCGTCTAAAGAAAATGGGATATCATCACCACATACTATTATAATTCACCAGCTATTCTGCTGGGAATTATTCTTAAATACATTAGTCTTTGGACTTTACCATCATAAAACATCTCATATAAATTAACTTAATTATCAATATTAAAGTAGAGTAAATGTGACCCTTCTATCACTTTCTGTCATGTGGACAATGTAAGCCAGGCGTCAGGGTGAGGAAGGGGCAGCCATTGTTGATACTAGACCAGAGGCGCAGGGAGCAATTCGGCTCCTGTTAATTTTACTTGGACGAAGTGTTATGGAAACCAAAGGTGTACCATTATCACACGCTGTCAACAAATTCAAGTTAAGTGTCTTTCCGAAACCCGTTTATCTATCATTAGTGGCCATTAATGTCATTGGGTAGGGTGAGCCGTTTTTTTTTTTTTTTTTTTTTTTGAGATATATACAAGAGTTGTTACATTCTTGTACAGCCACTAGTACGCGTAGCGTTTCGGGCAAGTCCTTAATCCTATGGTCCCTGGAATACGATCCCCTGCCGCGAAGAATCGTTTTTTTTCATCCAAGTACACATTTTACTGTTGCGTTAAACAGAGGCTACAGTTAAGGAATGCGCCCAGTAAATCCTCCCCGGCCAGGATACGAACCCATGACATAGCGCTCGCGGAACGCCAGGCGAGTGTCTTACCACTACACCACGGAGACTGTTAGATCACGAAATCACCTCATACTAAAGGTAATTAAGCCAGGTCTTTATTGTTTCATGTATAGTGTTTTCTCTGATATACTTGTCATATATAGGATTCTGGCTTTACAGCTAGCGCCCTTTTAACAGGTCAAGACGAGGAAGGCTTTGTGCATCAGTTACTGGGTGATGGAAGCTACCTCAAAGAGGATAATTTGGTGTCTACACCCTAGTTATACCTGGTGGACTAACCTGCTGTACTATAAGATAAGGAACCTTTTCAATGTATGTAGTTAATACTGTAGTTTGATTGGCTGCATATATATTTAATTAATATAAACCCCCCTAATGTGTAGAGGATCGATTTGTGAGATTAAGAGATTATTGCAGAAATACAGTCCACTTATCATTATACAAATTGCTATCGAAGTATATAAATTAACGTAAATATAAATTCATATAAATTAAATAAATATAAATCTCACAGGTCGGTTCCCACATTATTTGGACCTTCGGAACCGGAATATTCGGTCCTTTGAACCCACATTTGGTCATCTTCGAACCGGATGACGGATTATTTGATTCTTTGAACCCACATTTGGTCATCTTAGTACCGGATGAACCAGTTAACCAGTGGATTCATTAAATATACTAGTGCAGTGTTATTTAAACAAGGCCAGCCAGTCAAAGACGGCGGCGTTACCTCGTGAGAGTTCACGAGCCCCGCTCAGTTCAGATCAGCTTCGTCAGCGGTTTCATGTACACCCACAGATTTGGTGGCGTGTTATTCTGTGAAATGACAGCCCTAATATTGAAGCCAGCCAAATTAGTGGCTGTGTCCTCGCGAAATTGTTCACGGATTTCGTGGTGTTAAATTTCGCGAGAGATTATCTACGAATTTTGTGGAGTTTATTTCGCGAGGTCACTAATAATATTTAATACTTCTAGATAATATTAGAAGTTTCATAGAGGTAATTAAGAGGCTATTATCAATAATTGTGTATATTATTTCTCCAAAATAGAGAATCATTTAATATATACTGCACTAGTGTTCTCAATATAATATTTACTAATTGCCAACCCACAACAGGGTAGGATATTACCACTGACTAGATGAACTATTATCGTTTATCCTAGTCCCATTATTACCATAGTCAGTTGTACTATATTGAACAACCTAACACCATTAATGAATGGTCCAGACCCTATTTTGGGTGTAATTTTTATCAACTCGAGTTGAGTTGTATATATAATAATTTACTTATGATCATTACACCTTTGAGTGATTAATTAGTGTCTCTACCATCCTAGGGTGATATAGAAGAGCTAACCTAAAGGTACTTCCAGTGACACTGGTTTATCACTCAAATCATTAGTGTGTATGATTGTATATATATAATGTGTATTAATTTTAAGTGCTAACCTCTAGTAGAGGTAGGATTATTGCCTAGTGAGTGCATTTTACCCTAGGCTACCATTAGAGCTTGTTCAGTATTATGAGCGACCCAAATACAAGTCCCACAAGGCTTCTCCAACTAGCCAGTATGGATAATGCAGGGAGAATGAAAAGAACCCTTGCAGGTCTTAAAGGCCACTTAACAAGACAGATCAAGAAATGTGAAGATTTGTCACAACAATCTCAAGTTGATTATGCTGACCTGGAAAGCTATTATCAAGCAGCTGCAGGTAAATTTGAGCAAATCAAATGCCAAATAGCAACATATGTGGCTGAACTTGCCAACACCAATTTATCAGAAACAGAAATAGACGACATTATGGTTGATCTTGCGAATTATGAAGATCACACTCTGGCCACGTTACAGCCTTATGTCAAATTAATTGCCCAGAACAAGGCAACAGCAACAACAACAACAGTTGCATCTAATACGAGTCAAGCAGAAGCTCGACTCCCTCCAATTAATTTACCCACTTTCTCAGGAAAAGATGAGGAAGATTGGGACGAATTTTGGAACAAATTCGTTGACCTTGTAGACTCAAAACAATCTTTACCAAAGAGTAGTAAATTCTCTTATTTGCAAGGCCAATTATCAGGTGAGGCTAAAACAGTAGTATCCCATCTGAGATTAACTAATGACGGCTATGATCTGGCAGTAAAACTCCTCAAGGATAATTATGCTGATCCAGAAGTAAGAACATCACATTTAGTTCATGAGCTGTTGCATTTACCCCCACCGGAGGCTTCAGCTGATTCACTCCAAGTCTTCAAGCTGGAGGTAGAATCATTGATCAATGCCCTCAGCCTGACAGCAGATACAAACGGGGCTGAGTGGGTCTTGAAAATAATTATCCAGGAGAAAATACCTAGGGACATATTGAGACAAATGAGTGCTCATTACAATAAAAGTATCTTATCCATGAATGAAATATCTGAAGGTTTAAAGTCAGTAGTTCATCAATTACGAACACATGACAAATTAAAACCACCAAGTAAACCCTCAGAAACTAATAATAGTAAACCACAGAGTACCAAAGGTACTCCAAATCAATCTAGACAATATAATTCAACACCAAAGTGGAACAGTGGCAGTGTGGGCGTATATGCACTGGGACCCTCCAAGCCTATAGTTACTGTGTCACCCAAGAACGTGACACCAAAGGGTACTGGAAGCTATAGAACATGTTTGTTCTGCAATGAGAAACATTCAATGTACCACTGCTCTAATTATCCTGATAGTGACGCCCGTGTTGAGCGACTCAAAGATTTGCAACATTGCACGAGGTGCCTCAGGAAACATAACATCAAGGATTGTGATACCCAATTACACCCTTGTAATAGGTGTAACAAAGGTCAGCACCATGCAGCATTGTGCAGAGACACCAAAACAACGTCTCCAAACCCCAAGGTGGAAGATAGCATTCCCACCACAGTACAGTACTGCAAGGTGCAACAAACAAAGAGTGTCCAATCAGCAAAGTCTAAAGGTAATACGACTTTGCCTACTGCCCAAATTACCATCCTGAATAAGAGGGCCAAGGTCCATACCCGTGGGTTGTTTGACCAAGGATCCCAGAGAACATATATCACTAAAAAGTTGGCAGATGAACTACAATTAAGGCCTGTAGCCCAGATGTCATTCAACATCTCAGGGTTTGTAACAGATGCAGGACCTCAAGTCTACCAGGTGGTACAACCAT
The DNA here is from genome assembly GCF_040958095.1 of Procambarus clarkii. Classification (NCBI taxonomy): domain Eukaryota; kingdom Metazoa; phylum Arthropoda; class Malacostraca; order Decapoda; family Cambaridae; genus Procambarus; species Procambarus clarkii. The sequence goes on along the minus strand of NC_091163.1, from coordinate 48,550,840 downwards.
CAGTACGCTTAGGCAGGTACGTCTGTCGAGTACAAGCCATTGTGGTGGACAAAATACCAGTAGATCTACAAGTTCAAGGTCTGAGAGCAACAGCCAAATTCCTGAGAAATAGAGGAATAAAATTGGCAGATAATATTAAGTCTGATCACCTCACCGACTTCGGTCTCCTTGTAGGGACAGACTATTGTCATCGATTCATCGGTAGCCCTACTAAATATCAGGGTATAACCATGTTAAACTCTGCAGGAGGTAAATTACTCTCAGGCCCAGTATCAAGCCTGAGGAGACCTATGACTGCAGATAAACAATACCAGTAGAAATCTAAATTTGTCAGCTGATTATATTTCTCCAGTAGCATTATACTAAGGAGATTACAGCTGACTATAGTAACAGAAGTTGATGTTAGTATCATCATTTAAAGCTGAAGATGAGTTCATGAGGCCTCAGTGGCAAATCAGTGAACAGTAGCCTAAAACAGCTACAAGTCACTGCGACCAATGTCACTGAACCCACTGCAGTCTCAGAACCATACTTTACTTTAATGATGAGCTATTCAATCTTCTGAATCAATTAACTAAATTAAACCCCAATAAATCTGATGACTGATTTGATACATTTATTATTTAATCAAGATGTATTCCATGGGCCTCAGTGTTTATATATCAGTGACCAGTTACCTGAACAAACTTCAAGTTATATCTAATGTCACTGATCTCACTGCAGTCCCTGAATCATACTTGACTGTAGTACTTGATCACATTCAGTCTTCTGGGTTAAATAATATGTAATTAGGCTTGAATATTAGCCTTTCAAGAGTTGACAGGGAAATGAAATCGCATTAGACTTCTAACCCCTGCAACTCTAGTACGGGACATCCGTCCTTTACGAACAGACGCACAAATGTGTGATTACTAACTACTAACATCAAATTTATCAAATAATTCGAAGGAGGAGTATCGGTGTTCGTCTGTTCTAAATAGGACTTCGACCCGTGAGCAGCCCCTGGGGAATTATGTCGGAAAATCCAACACCATTTAATAATCAGACAGATAATAATTGCTGCTGTATTACCAACAAGTAACCTATAGAAAACGTAACTTGTAGTGGAATTACCGTCTAAAGAAAATGGGATATCATCACCACATACTATTATAATTCACCAGCTATTCTGCTGGGAATTATTCTTAAATACATTAGTCTTTGGACTTTACCATCATAAAACATCTCATATAAATTAACTTAATTATCAATATTAAAGTAGAGTAAATGTGACCCTTCTATCACTTTCTGTCATGTGGACAATGTAAGCCAGGCGTCAGGGTGAGGAAGGGGCAGCCATTGTTGATACTAGACCAGAGGCGCAGGGAGCAATTCGGCTCCTGTTAATTTTACTTGGACGAAGTGTTATGGAAACCAAAGGTGTACCATTATCACACGCTGTCAACAAATTCAAGTTAAGTGTCTTTCCGAAACCCGTTTATCTATCATTAGTGGCCATTAATGTCATTGGGTAGGGTGACCCAGTTAGATCACGAAATCGCCTCATACGAAAGGTAATTAAGCCAGGTCTTTATTGTTCCATGTATAGTGTTTTCTCTGATATACTTGCCATATATAGGATTCTGGCTTTACAGCTAGCGCCCTTTTAACAGGTCAAGACGAGGAAGGCTTTGTGCATCAGTTACTGGGTGATGGAAGCTACCTCAAAGAGGATAATTTGGTGTCTACACCCTAGTTATACCTGGTGGACTAACCTGCTGTACTATAAGATAAGGAACCTTTTCAATGTATGTAGTTAATACTGTAGTTTGATTGGCTGCATATATATTTAATTAATATAAACCCCCCTAATGTGTAGAGGATCGATTTGTGAGATTAAGAGATTATTGCAGAAATACAGTCCACTTATCATTATACAAATTGCTATCGAAGTATATAAATTAACGTAAATATAAATTCATATAAATTAAATAAATATAAATCTCACAGGTCGGTTCCCACACACATCAAGCCTCCCAGCATGGTGCCTGGGTGTGTCCACATCTGGCCTCCCAGCATGGTGCCTGGGTGTGTCCACATCTGGCCTCCCTGCATGGTGCCTGGGTGTGTCCACATCTGGCCTCCCAGCATGGTGCCTGGGTGTGTCCACATCTGGCCTCCCAGCATGGTGCCTGGGTGTGTCCACATCTGGCCTCCCAGCATGGAGCCTGGGGTGTGTCCACATCTGGCCTCCCAGCATGGTGCCTGGGTGTGTCCACATCTGGCCTCCCAGCATGGTGCCTGGGTGTGTCAACATCTGACCTCCCAGCATGGTGCCTGGGGTGTGTCCACATCTGGCCTCCCTGCATGGTGCCTGGGTGTGTCAACATCTGACCTCCCAGCATGGTGCCTGGGGTGTGTCCACATCTGACCTCCCAGCATGGTGCCTGGGGTGTGTCCACATCTGGCCTCCCAGCATGGTGCCTGGGGTGTGTCCACATCTGACCTCCCAGCATGGTGCCTGGGGTGTGTCCACATCTGGCCTCCCAGCATGGTGCCTGGGTGTGTCCACATCTGGCCTCCCAGCATGGTGCGCTGGGATGTGTCCACATCTGGCCTCCCAGCATGGTGCCTGGGTGTGTCCACATCTGGCCTCCCAGCATGGTGCCTGGGATGTGTCCACATCTGGCCTCCCAGCATGGTGCCTGGGGTGTGTCCACATCTGGCCTCCCTGCATGGTGCCTGGGTGTGTCCACATCTGGCTTCCACCACCACCACCCCAACTTCTCAGTAGTGGAGAGGTGGTGGTGGTGGTGGTGGGAGGGGGGGGGTGAGAGAGGTTGTATATAAAGGATTATTGATAAAGTTTGTGTAAGGTTGCTCGTGTTTTTGTCAGAGTTGTATGAATTTCTGGGAAAATAAATGAAAAATTTATGTTTCAGAGAGAATAAGATGATTCTTAGGTTAAGTTACATTATGTAGGAGAAAGTTAGGTTAGGTAAGCAAAGTTGTGTAAGTTATGTTAATTAAGGTAGGCTAAGTTCAGTTAAGTTGGCTAAGTTATGTAAGTTGGGTACTGTCAGGATAGGTAAGTTTAACTAAGTTACATTAGAATAGACTAGTATAGGTAAGTCAAGTTACATTAGGATATGTAAGTAAAGTTAAGTTAGTAAGGTTAGGTTAGGATAGGTTACATTATGTAAGTGAGTAAGGTTAGGAAAGTTAACCTTATGACTTACTACTTAAGTTAGTAAGGTTAGGTAGGTTAGGTTAGGTTAGGTAAGTTAAGTTAGTATTTATAAGGGGAAGTGCTTGAATGGTTATTGGCATGTCAAGACATGTTCCCAGCTTGGACTCGTCGAGGATGGGGGAGTACCCTACACTGTTGGAGGGCGCGGTGTGTCTGGGAAGAAGTACATGAAGGAACATTGAGGTTGGAGAAGAAGTTAATGGAGGAACTTGGAGGCTGGAGAAGAAGTGTGTGCTGAACTCTGTGGTAGAGCAGAACTCCATAGTGAGGAGTGCAGCAGATTGGGAGAACTGCACAAGTGCCTTTCCTGATATTTTGGAGGATCCAGATATAGGCAATGATTAAGGAGCTTCTAGGAGCAGAACAGAGGTTCATTGTGGACACATGATTGTATAAGGGGAAGTGCTTGAATGGTTATTGACATGTAAGACGCAGTGTAAAGTGAGAGATTAATATATTCTTTTGTTGTGGGATACTTATGTAGATGTTTGAGGTATCTCAGCTCCAAGCAGTGAAAGAGTAGTAAGTGGTAAGCCAAGAGTTGTGCAGCCACTTGATATGGACAGTTGGTGAAGCCAGGATATGATAGTGGAGAGCTACCGGCTTGTAGCAGTTTAGTGTTGTATGGTCATATTGCTGATCATATGTTTGTATTATGTAATTCCCGAGGTATAACACGGGGTATACCTCGTGCAACACGGGGTATACCACGTGCAACACGAGGTATACCATGTGCAACACGGGGTATACCACGTGCAACACAGGGAATACCACATGCAACACGGGGTATACCACGTGCAACACAGGGAATACCACATGCAACACGGGGTATACCACGTGTAACACGAGGTATACCACCTGCAACACGGGGTATACCTCGTGCAACACGAGGTATACCATGTGCAACACGGGGTATACCACATGCAACACGAGGTATACCACGTGCAACACGAGGTATACCACGTGTTGCACCTGGTATACCTCGTGTTGTATACTTATAACATATTTAGTATAGCAACACATGCTATACTAAATATGTTACGACTTCATTTCAATGTTTTTGATTCCATTGAAAAATTGAATTTTCATAGATTTAATTTAATTATTTTGTGTGACATTGTGTTGGAATATATCTGTATTGTTTACCAAAATGTTCATTTCATGAGCATAGTTTTTTTCATTTTTTTCATTTCGTTTTTTAATTTTTTTTTTTATATTTCAGTGATGGGAATATCAGATCATTTGGGAATGCATCGGACGAGGGAATGGGGAATGGTGGGGAGGACGAAGGGACGGGAGTGGGGGATGGTGGGGGGGACGAGGGGACAGGGCAGAGGGGGTAATGGTGGGGAAGACGAGGGGGACAGGGAAAGGGGGAGGGTGGACTAGGGAACGGGGAGAGTGGGAGCTGGTGGGGAGGACGAGCGGATGAGGGAGTGGGGAATGGTTGGATTGATGAGGGGACAGTACAGTGAGAAATGGTTGGGAGGACGAGGAGACGGGGGAGTGGGGGATGGTGGGGAGGACTGGGAGACAGGGAAAGGATGCTGTGGCTCAGCAACACACATGTGTTGCTGAGCCACAGCAACGCGTGGCCAGATACAGCTAGTCTATACAAATAACAATGTAAAAGTTCGTTTGTTCAAAATTGCTAATATGCGAAAGTTCTTCAGTGATTGCTTTGAAATTTTCACATACCTTTCTGTTCGCATCCGAGTGGGTTTTTATATACATACTATATAGATGTCACTTTTGTGACAGGAAAAAACATGTTTTTTTTTGAAAAACTGTGTTTTTTATGTGAGGTAAATCTTCGAAACCTTTTAACCGATTGCTTTGAAAATTTGACACAACGTTGCATTCGAATAGGCCTTTTATATATTTACTATATACATGCCTAACCTTTGACAGGAAAAAACATGCTTTTTTTGAAAAACAGCACCATCTGTTGGAGGTAAGAGCAACACACACTGTAATCTCAGAACGTTCTTCACCAATTGTTTTGAAATTTGACACAATGTTCCATTTGAATACGCTAGTGTTTTTATATACCTACTATATAGATGCCACACCTGTGACAGGTAAAAACATGTTTTTTTTTTTAAACAGTGCCATCTGTTGCACACAATAGCAACACACACTATATTAAATATGTTACGATTCCATTTAAATGTTTCTGATTGCATTGATAAATTGAATTTTCATAGATTTTGATTTATTTTAATTTTGTTATAATTATTTTGTGTGACATTGCATTGAAATTGAGCTGTGTTGTTTACCATACCATTCATTTCGTGAGTATAGTTTATTTTATATTTTTTTCAATGTTTTTCATTTTGTTGTTTAAATGTTTATCTTATATTTCAGGGATGGGAACATCAGATCATTTGATGTTTCCAATTTTCTGATGGGAACATCAGATCATTTGGGAATGCATCGGATGAGGGAGTGGGGAATGGTGGGGAGGACGAGGGGACAGTAGTGGGGGATGGTTGGTGGGGAGGACGAGGGAACAAGGGAGGGGGTAATGGTGGAGAAGATGAGGGGACGTGAGAGTTGGGGATGGAGACGAAGGGATAGGGGGAATGGAAAGTGGTTGGGAAGACAAGGGAACAGGTGAGGGTGAGGAGGACGAGTGGACAGGGAGTGGGAGGACGAGGGGACGGTGGAGTGGCGAATGGTTAGGAGGACGAAGGGACAGGGGAGTGGGGGATGGTTAGGAGGACGAGAGAATGGGGGAGGGGGAGAATGGTGGGGAGGACTAGGAGACAGGGGTAGGTTGCTGTGGCTCAGCGACGCACATGTGTTGCTGAGCCACAGCAATGCGTGGCCGGGTACAGCTGGTTATTAAATAAACTCCCAGGTGATGAGGGAAGCTCCTAGCTTTTCTTCTTGATGTTATCTTGACATGATTTTGGGACTTAGCGTCCCTGTGGCCCGGACCTCGACCAGGCCTCCTTTTTGTTACACACCCCCAAGAAGCAGCTGTCCAACTCCAAGGTACCTATTTACTGCTAGGTGAACAGGGGCATCAGGGTGAAAGCAACTCTGCCCATTTGTTTCCGCCTACACCGGGATCGAACATGGAACCTTAGGACTACAAATCCCAAGCGCTGTCCACTCAGCCGTCAGGCCACTAGCAGGACAACTTTTGAGTCATACAGTCCACTAATGTATCATAGTCTGCTTAATTTCTTTGATGAATTAAGGTGACTTAGAGAATAACTTTGATGACTTTGAGATGTATTAGAGAACAACTTTGATGAACGAAGGTGTGTTAGAGAATAACTGTGATTAACAAAGATGTTTAGAGAATGCCTTTGAGGCACTTGAGTCTTTGAGCTTGTTACTGATGTCTCAAAGAATGTCTTTGACTATTTTTCTTACTCCATGAAGTATATTGTTAGTTACAAAAGTGTTTAAAGAAGTCACATTTGACTATTTTTCTTACTCCATGAAGTATATTGTTAGTTACAAAAGTGTTTAAAGAAGTCACATTTGACTATTTTTCTTACTCCATGAAGTATATTGTTAGTTACAAAAGTGTTTAAAGAAGTCACATTTGACTATTTTTCTTACTCCATGAAGTATATTGTTTGTTACAAAAGTGTTTCGAGAAGTTACATTGACTATTTTTCTTACTCCATGAAGTATATTGTTAGTTACAAAAATGTTTAAAGAAGTTACATTTGACTATTTTTCTTACTCCATGAAGTATATTGTTAGTTACAAAAGTGTTTAAAGAAGTCACATTTGACTATTTTTCTTACTCCATGAAGTATATTGTTAGTTACAAAAGTGTTTAAAGAAGTTACATTTGAATATTTTTACTTAAGGGGAAGAATTATTTTAGTTAAGGATGTAAAGATGACGTATTTGTCTATTTTTAGTTGATTGACGAATAATTTTAGTTAAGAAATGATGAACGTGGCTATTGTTAGTTGAATGACTATGGATAAAGTAGGTTATGATCAGTGTTGGAAAGTTTCTTTTGACTATTTTTAGCTAAGAGAAAGGTTTATTTTAGTTAAGAACAGTGTTGAACGAAGCTAATATTGACTATTTTTAGTTGATTGACGAATGAGTTTAGTTAAGAAAAGATGACGAATGTGATTATTTTTTTGTTGACAAAAACTTTTGAGTTAAAAAGAACAAGTTTATCTTGGTAAATTTGTTACTGTATAAAGTGAAGATTTGTTTACAAACAGTGCTGGTAACAAATAATAAATTGTTAAGCAAAAATACATGGACATAGTTTTTGAAAATAAAGGTGATGAGTTACTACAAAGTTACTTTGTATTAACTTGTTAAGAATTAGTAATGCTGCTGTTGATAATATTTGACAAAGAACTAGTTACTGAATGGAAGAAATAATTGTACATTTGACTTTAAATATCATGTACGAGAATGCGGTGGACACAGTGAACATACGGGGAACATGAGAAAGTACACAGAGAACATGAATGAGAATGACATGAACCCAGTGAAGAACTTGCTGAGAACATTGAGAATATGACAAAGAACATAGAAAACATGAAAGAGAATGCAAAAATATGATTTGAACTGGCAGAGAACATGCTGTGAACATTGGTAGAAAATGGAAAATATGGAGAAACAGGTGAAAAATATGGAATGGACATTTGGGAGGATATTTTAAGAACATGGAGAGAACATACAAATACAGGTTTGGATAACCTAAAGGTTATCCAAACCTGTATTTGTATGACCAGTATGGTAATATCACAACACACCATGGTCCAGTATGGTAATATAACAACACACCATAGACCAGTACGGTAATATCACAACACACCATGATCCAGTATGGTAATATCACAACACACCATGGACCAGTATGGTAATATCACAACACACCATGGACCAGTATGGTAATATCACAACACACCATGGTCCAGTATGGTAATATAACAACACACCATGGACCAGTATGGTAATATAACAACACACCATGTACCAGTATGGTAATATCACAACACACCATGGACCAGTATGGTAATATCACAACACACCATGGACCAGTATGGTAATATCACAACACACCATGGACCAGTATGGCAATATCACAACACACTATGGACCAGTATGGTAATATCACAACACACCATGGACCAGTATGGTAATATCACAACACACCATGGACCAGTATAGTAATATCGCAACACACTATGGTCCAGTATGGTAATATAACAACACACCATGGACCAGTATGGTAATATCACAACACACCATGGACCAGTATGGTAATATAACAACACACCATGGACCAGTATGGTAATATCACAACACACTATGGTCCAGTATGGTAATATCACAACACACCATAGACCAGTATGGCAATATTACAACACACCATGGACCAGTATGGTAATATAGCAACACACCATGGACCAGTATGGTAATATCACAACACACCATGGACCAGTATGGTAATATAACAACACACCATGGACCAGTATGGTAATATAACAACACACCATGGTCCAGTATGGTAATATCACAACACACCATGGACCAGTATGGTAATATCACAACACACCATGGACCAGTATGGTAATATCACAACACACCATGGACCAGTATGGTAATATCACAACACACTATGGACCAGTATGGTAATATCACAACACACCATGGACCAGTATGGTAATATCACAACACACCATGGACCAGTATGGTAATATCACAACACACTATGGACCAGTATGGTAATATAACAACACACCATGGACCAGTATGGTAATATCACAACACACTATGGACCAGTATGGTAATATAACAACACACCATGGACCAGTATGGTAATATCACAACACACCATGGACCAGTATGGTAATATAACAACACACCATGGACCAGTATGGTAATATCACAACACACCATGAACCAGTATGGTAATATAACAACACACCATGGTCTAGTATGGTAATATCACAACACACCATGGACCAGTATGGTAATATCACAACACACCATGGACCAGTATGGTAATATCACAACACACCATGGACCAGTATGGTAATATCACAACACCATGGACCAGTATGGTAACAGTCAGTGGAAACTGTTAAACAGTTACAAAACATAATTGCCATAACTATTACAATTAACATAATTATTAGTAGTGACAGTGTCAGACCACGAAGGAAGAATTGAAACAGGAATTTCCTTAAGAACATTCGTATTTAATAATACATCTTCAGAAGGGTGAGTTACATGTACATAGATTTGGACACATATAGGCAGGAGAGAGGTGAAGTGAAGTGAGGTACAATGATAAACGTATGACTGGGAATGGGTGGATGTAAATAGGGGGCTGCATCCTATGGGCCAATAGGCCCATACATTGATATTAATAAAATAGTGGATATTAACATGGTATTAGTGAGACAAATGTGTATCAATGATCCTACTAAAAATGCCCTTTAACTGATCAATCAAAAATGGATCTAAATTATACAAACCACTGCTAATGTTCAAGTTACATAATTTTGTAATCTGTATTAAAACAGATTCAGTTATGTTCCTATTGAAAGTGCTTTTACAATTCGTTAATGAAGAAGCCATCTCCCAATCAATTAGGTGGGAATTTTCTGACAAATGAACAAACAACGCATTAGACAATTGGCCATGTCTTACAGAGTATTTATGTTGTGACATTCTACATTTCAAATCTTAAGATGTTTGCCCAACATAGAACCTATTATAATCTTTACAAGGTATTTTATATATGATACAATTATCACTACGAGGACTGTTTCTAGCTAATAGTTTTCTAACTGTATTTTCGTAATTAAACAATACATGTATATCAAAAAGTTTCAAGGCCTTGACAATATTTTCAAACCCAGAAAAATATGGTAAACACAACACATTCTTTGGGGGAATTTTCTCACTGCATATATTATTATAATATGTACGACGTGCTTTGCTACGGCAAACTTCCAAAAAACTCAGTGGATAACAAAGCTTGAGACCAATAGAATCAATATTCTTAAACTCTTCATCAAAGAATTCTGGACTAACAACCCGAAGAGCTCTTGAGATACATAGAGGAAAAAATAGATTTTTTCACATTGTATCTGTCCTGAGAAATAATGAATAAGATAAATTATTCGTAGACTTCCTGTAAAAACTAAACTTTAGTGAACAATCTTCCCTATGAATAAGTATATCTAAGAATGGCAAACATTTACCAATTTCAGTCTCCATACTAAATTTTCTAGAGGTGACTTGATCATTAAGTTTAGCTACAAATTCGTCTGTGTTTACATCTGTAGGCCATATACACAAAATATCATCAACATATCTAAACCATGGAATGATTCCAGGGGTAATTATTGAAACAAATTTTTCATCATGAGTAAATTTTCGTGATTTAAACACATAATTATTAGTAGTGTTTAGCAGTAATATTATTTACAGACTAACAAGCACCGACCAATTTACAACTGTAGAGTAACACTATGGATAATGAAATAATATATATTATATTACATTGTTATATTCTGGTGTAAAATATATACATGGCAGCTTATCCACAGCTAAGTTTTGTTACTTAGCTTAGTGTTTGACCCCATGTGTGGGACCTGAGTGATAGTGAGGTGATGGTGATGTACAAGTGATGGTGATATACCAGTGATGGTGATATAGCAGTGATAGTGAGGTGATGGTGATATAGCAGATGATGGTGATATAGCAGGTGATGGTGATATAGCAGGTGATGGTGATATAGCAAGTGATAGTGAGGTGATGGTGATATAGCAAGTGATAGTGAAGTGATGGTGATATAGCAAGTGATGGTGATATATTAGTGATAGTGAGGTGATGGTGATATAGCAGCGATAGTGAGGTGATGGTGATATATTAGTGATAGTGAGGTGATGGTGATATAGCAGTGATAGTGAGGTGATGGTGATATAGCAGTGATAGTGAGGTGATGGTGATCTAGCAGTGATAGTGATATATTAGTGATAGTGAGGTGATGGTGATATATTAGTGATAGTGCAGTGATGGTGATATAGCAGTGATAGTGAGGTGGTGATATAGCAGTGATAGTGAGGTGATGGTGATATAGAAGTGATAGTGATATAACAGTGATAGTGAGGTGATGTGATATATCAGTGATAGTGATATAGCAGTGATAGTGTGATGTGGTGATATAGCAGTGATAGTGAGGTGAAGGAAATATAGCAGTGATGGTGCAGTAGTGGTGATGTAGCAATGATAGTGATATATTAGTGAAAGTAAGGAGGAAATATATCAGTGTGAGGTGATAAAGCAGTGAAAGTGAGATGATGTTGAAGCAGTGAAAGTGATAGTGAGCTGTTGGTGATATAACAGTGACAACAGCTGTCATATAGTGACACCAACAATCAGTTACTCAACATGGTCAGTACATTATCCCAGGTGTGGGACCTGAGGTGATGGTGATATAGATGTTATAGTGTGGTGATAGTGATATAGCAATGATAGGTGACAGTACTGTGAAAGAGCAAATGATGGTGATACAGCAGTGATAGTCACGTATGATAGTTAAACACCAAAGATAGTGAAGTTATGGTAATATAGTGATAAAGGTTGTACTTGAATTACATTGGCATCAAAACCCACAGTCCATAGTGATGCAGGAGTGATGGTGATGGGTTATGGTACAGTGAACTAGAGTGGCAGCACAACACCACAGTAGTGATGGTGATGGTACAGTGAACTAGAGTGGCAGCACAACACCACAGTAGTGATGGTGATGGTACAGGGAACCAGAGTGGCAGCACAACACCACAGTAGTGATGGTACAGTGAACTATAGTGGCAGCACAACACCACAGTAGTGATGGTACAGTGAACTAGAGTGGCAGAACAACACCACAGTAGTGATGGTGGTGGTACAGTGAACTAGAGTGGCAGCACAACACCACAGTAGTGATGGTGATGGTACAGTGAACTAGAGTGACAGCACAACACCATAGTAGTGATAGTGATGGTACAGTGAACTAGAATGGCAGCACAACACCATAGTAGTGATGGTGATGGTACAGTGAACTAGAGTGACAGCACAACACCATAGTAGTGATAGTGATGGTACAGTGAACTGGAGTGGCAGCACAACACCACAGTAGTGATGGTGATGGTACAGTGAACTAGAGGGACAGCACAACACCATAGTAGTGATAGTGATGGTACAGTGAACTAGAGTGGCAGCACAACACCACAGTAGTGATGGTACAGTGAACTATAGTGGCAGTACAACACCACAGTAGTAATAGTGATGGTACAGTGAACTAGAGTGGCAGCACAACACCATAGTAGTGATAGTGATGGTACAGTGAACTAGAGTGGCAGCACAACACTACAGCAGTGATGGTGATGGTACAGTGAACTATAGTGGTAGCACAACACCACAGCAGTGATGGTGATGGTACAGTGAACTAGAGTGGCAGCACAACACCACAGTGATGGTACAGTGAACTAGAGTGGCAGCACAACACCACAGTAGTGATGGTGGTGGTACAGTGAACTAAAGTGGCAGCACAACACCACAGTAGTGATGGTGGTGGTACAGTGAACTAGATTGGCAGCACAACACCACAGTAGTGATGGTGGTGGTACAGTGAACTAGAGTGGCAGCACAACACCACAGTAGTGATGGTACAGTGAACTAGAGTGGCAGCACAACACCACAGTAGTGGAGGTACAGTGAACTATAGTGGCAGCACAACACCACAGTAGTGATGGTACAGTGTACTAGAGTGGCAGCACAACACCACAGTAGTGATGGTACAGTGAACTAGAGTGGCAGCACAACACCACAGTAGTGATGGTACAGTGAACTATAGTGGCAGCACAACACCACAGTAGTGGTGGTGATGGTACAATGAACTATAGTGGCAGCACAACACCACAGTAGTGATGGTACAGTGAACTAAAGTGGCAGCACAACACCACAGTAGTGATGGTACAGTGAACTAGAGTGGCAGCACAACACCACAGTAGTGATGGTGGTGGTACAGTGAACTAGAGTGGCAGCACAACACCACAGTAGTGATGGTGATGGTACAGTGAACTAGAGTGGCAGCACAACACCACAGTAGTGATGGTGGTGGTACAGTGAACTAGAGTGGCAGCACAACACTACAGTAGTGATGGTACAGTGAACTAGAGTGGCAGCACAACACCACAGTAGTGGAGGTACAGTGAACTATAGCGGCAGCACAACACCACAGTAGTGATGGTACAGTGAACTAGAGTGGCAGCACAATACCACAGTAGTGATGGTACAGTGAACTAGAGTGGCAGCACAACACCACAGTAGTGATGGTGATGGTACAGTGAACTAGAGTGGCAGCACAATACCACAGTAGTGATGGTACAGTGAACTAGAGTGGCAGCACAACACCACAGTAGTGATGGTACAGTGAACTAGAGTGGCAGCACAACACCACAGTAGTGACGGTGATGGCACAGTGAACTAGAGTGGCAGCACAATACCACAGTAGTGATGGTACAGTGAACTAGAGTGGCAGCACAACACCACAGTAGTGATGGTACAGTGAACTATAGTGGCAGCACAACACCACAGTAGTGGTGGTGATGGTACAGTGAACTAGAGTGGCAGCACAACACCACAGTAGTGATGGTACAGTGAACTAGAGTGGCAGCACAACACCACAGTAGTGATGGTACAGTGAACTAGAGTGGCAGCACAACACCACAGTAGTGATGGTACAGTGAACTATAGTGGCAGCACAACACCTCAGTAGTGATGGTACAGTGAACTAGAGTGGCAGCACAACACCACAGTAGTGATGGTGGTGGTACAGTGAACTAGAGTGGCAGCACAACACCACAGTAGTGATGGTGATGGTACAGTGAACTAGAGTGACAGCACAACACCATAGTAGTGATAGTGATGGTACAGTGAACTAGAGTGACAGCACAACACCATAGTAGTGATAGTGATGGTACAGTGAACTGGAGTAGCAGCACAACACCACAGTAGTGATGGTGATGGTACAGTGAACTAGAGTGACAGCACAACACCATAGTAGTGATAGTGATGGTACAGTGAACTAGAGTGGCAGCACAACACCACAGCAGTGATGGTGATGGTACAGTGAACTAGAATGGCAGCACAACACCACAGTAGTGATGGTACAGTGAACTATACTGGCAGTACAACACCACAGTAGTAATAGTGATGGTACAGTGAACTAGAGTGGCAGCACAACACCATAGTAGTGATAGTGATGGTACAGTGAAATAGAGTGGCAGCACAACACCACAGCAGTGATGGTGATGGTACAGTGAACTATAGTGGTAGCACAACACCACAGGAGTGATGGTGATGGTACAGTGAACTAGAGTGGCAGCACAACACCACAGTAGTGATGGTACAGTGAACTAGAGTGGCAGCACAACACCACAGTAGTGATGGTGGTGGTACAGTGAACTAAAGTGGCAGCACAACACCACAGTAGTGATGGTGGTGGTACAGTGAACTAGACTGGCAGCACAACACCACAGTAGTGATGGTGGTGGTACAGTGAACTAGAGTGGCAGCACAACACCACAGTAGTGATGGTACAGCACAACACCACAGTAGTGATGGTGATGGTACAGTGAACTAGAGTGGCAGCACAACACCACAGTAGTGATGGTACAGTGAACTAGAGTGGCAGCAACCCACAACAGTAGTGATGGTGGTGGTACAGTGAACTAGAGTGGCAGCACATCACAGTAGTGATGGTACAGAGAACTAGAGTGGAAGCACAACACCACAGTAGTGGAGGTACAGTGAACTATAGTGGCAGCACAACACCATAGTAGTGATGGTACAGTGAACTAGAGTGGCAGCACAACACCACAGTAGTGATGGTACAGTGAACTAGAGTGGCAGCACAACACCACAGTAGTGATGGTACAGTGAACTATAGTGGCAGCACAACACCACAGTAGTGGTGGTGATGGTACAATGAACTAGAGTGGCAGCACAACACCACAGTAGTGATGGTACAGTGAACTAGACTGGCAGCACAACACCACAGTAGTGATGGTGGTGGTACAGTGAACTAGAGTGGCAGCAACCCACAACAGAAGTGATAATGGTGGTACAGTGAACTAGAGTGGCAGCACCTCACAGTAGTGATGGTACAGAGAACTAGAGTGGAAGCACAACACCACAGTAGTGGAGGTACAGTGAACTATAGTGGCAGCATAACACCACAGTAGTGATGGTACAGTGAACTAGAGTGGCAGCATAACACCACAGTAGTGATGGTACAGTGAACTAGAGTGGCAGCACAACACCACAGTAGTGATGGTACAGTGAACTATAGTGGCAGCACAACACCACAGTAGTGGTGGTGATGGTACAATGAACTAGAGTGGCAACACACCACAGTAGTGATGGTACAGTGAACTAGACTGGCAGCACAACACCACAGTAGTGATGGTGGTGGTACAGTGAACTAGAGTGGCAGCACAACACCACAGTAGTGATGGTGGTGGTACAGTGAACTAGAGTGGCAGCACAACACCACAGTAGTGATGGTGATGGTACAGTGAACTAGAGTGGCAGCACAACACCACAGTAGTGATGGTACAGTGAACTAGAGTGGCAGCACAACACCACAGTAGTGATGGTACAGTGAACTAGAGTGGCAGCACAACAGCACAGTAGTGGAGGTACAGTGAACTATAGTGGCAGCACAACACCACAGTAGTGATGGTACAGTGAACTAGAGTGGCAGCACAACACCACAGTAGTGATGGTACAGTGAACTAGAGTGGCAGCACAACACCACAGTAGTGGAGGTACAGTGAACTATAGTGGCAGCACAACACCACAGTAGTGATGGTACAGTGAACTAGAGTGGCAGCACAACACCACAGTAGTGATGGTGGTGGTACAGTGAACTAGAGTGGCAGCACAACACCACAGTAGTGATGGTACAGTGAACTAGAGTTGCAGCACAACACCACAGTAGTGATGGTACAGTGAACTAGAGTGGCAGCACAACACCACAGTAGTGATAGTGATAGTACAGTGAACTAGAGTGGCAGCACAACACCACAGTAGTGATGGTGGAGGTAGAGTGAACTAGAGTGGCAGCACAACACCACAGTAGTGGTGGTGATGGTACAGTGAACTAGAGTGACAGCACAACACCACAGTAGTGAAGGTACAGTGAACTAGAGTGGCAGCACAACACCACAGTAGTGATGGTGATGGTACAGTGAATTAGAGTGGCAGCACAACACCACAGTAGTGATAGTGATGGTACAGTGAACTAGAGTGGCAGCATAACACCACAGTAGTGATGGTGGTGGTACAGTGAACTAGAGTGGCAGCACAACACCACAGTAGTGATGGTACAGTGAACTAGATAGGCAGCACATCACCACAGTAGTGATGGTACAGTGAACTAGAGTGGCAGCACAACACCACAGTAGTGATGGTGATGGTACAGTGAACAAGAGTGGCAGCACAACACCACAGTAGTGATGGTGGTGGTACAGTGAACTAGAGTGGCAGCACAACACCACAGTAGTGATGGTGATGGTACAGTGAAATGGAGTGGCAGCACATCACAGTAGTGATGGTACAGTGAACTAGAGTGGCAGCACAACACCACAGTAGTGATGGTTGTGGTACAGTGAACTAGAGTGGCAGCATAACACCACAGTAGTGGTGGTACAGTGAACTAGAGTGGCAGCACAACAACACAGTAGTGATGGTGGGGGTACAGTGAACTAGAGTGGCAGCACAACACCACAGTAGTGATAATTGTGGTACAGTGAACTAGAGTGGCAGCACAACACCACAGTAGTGATGGTACAGTGAACTAGAGTGGCAGCACAACACCACAGTAGTGATGGTGATGGTACAGTGAACTAGAATGGCAGCACAACACTACAGTAGTGATGGTGGTGGTACAGTGAACTAGAGTGGCAGCACAACACCACATTAGTGATGGTGGTGGTACAGTGAACTAGAGTGGCAGCACAACACCATAGTAGTGATAGTGATGGTACAGTGAACTAGAGTGGCAGCACAACACCACAGCAGTGATGGTGATGGTACAGTGAACTATAGTGGCAGCACAACACCACAGCAGTGATGGTGATGGTACAGTGAACTAGAGTGGCAGCACAACACCACAGTAGTGATAGTGATAATACAGTGAACTAGAGTGGCAGCACAACACCACAGTAGTGATGGTGGTGGTACAGTGAACTAGAGTGGCAGCACAACACCACAGTAGTGATGGTGGTGGTACAGTGAACTAGAGTGGCAGCACAACACCACAGTAGTGATGGTGATGGTACAGTGAACTAGAGTGGCTGCACAACACCACAGTAGTGATGGTGGAGGTACAGTGAACTAGAGTGGCAGCACAACACCACAGTAGTGGTGGTGATGGTAGAGTGACAGCACAACACCACAGTAGTGGTGATGGTACAGTGAACTAGAGTGGCAGTACAACACCACAGTAGTGATGGTGATGGTACAGTGAACTAGAGTGGCAGCACAACACCACAGTAGTGATAGTGATGGTACAGTGAACTAGAGTGGCAGGACAACACCACAGTAGTGATAGTGGTGGTACAGTGAACTAGAGTGGCAGCACAACACCACAGTAGTGATGGTGATGGTACAGTGAACTAGAAAGGCAGCACAACACCACAGTAGTGATGGTACAGTGAACTAGAGTGGCAGCAACCCACCACAGTAGTGATGGTGTTGGTACAGTGAACTAGAGTGGCAGCACAACACCACAGTAGTGATGGTGATGGTACAGTGAACTAGAGTGACAGCACAACACCATAGTAGTGATAGTGATGGTACAGTGAACTAGAGTGACAGCACAACACCATAGTAGTCATAGTGATGGTACAGTGAACTGGAGTGGCAGCACAACACCACAGTAGTGATGGTGATGGTACAGTGAACTAGAGTGACAGCACAGCACCACAGTAGTGGTGATGGTACAGTGAACTAGAGTGGCAGTACAACACCACAGTAGTGATGGTGATGGTACAGTGAACTAGAGTGACAGCACAACACCATAGTAGTGATAGTGATGGTACAGTGAACTAGAGTGACAGCACAACACCATAGTAGTGATAGTGATGGTACAGTGAACTGGAGTGGCAGCACAACACCACAGTAGTGATGGTGATGGTACAGTGAACTAGAGTGACAGCACAACACCATAGTAGTGATAGTGATGGTACAGTGAACTAGAGTGGCAGCACAACACCACAGCAGTGATGGTGATGGTACAGTGAACTAGAATGGCAGCACAACACGACAGTAGTGATGGTACAGTGAACTATAGTGGCAGTACAACACCACAGTAGTAATAGTGATGGTACAGTGAACTAGAGTGGCAGCACAACACCATAGTAGTGATAGTGATGGTACTGTGAACTAGAGTGGCAGCACAACACCACAGCAGTGATGGTGATGGTACAGTGAACTATAGTGGTAGCACAACACCACAGCAGTGATGGTGATGGTACAGTGAACTAGAGTGGCAGCACAACACCACAGTAGTGATGGTACAGTGAACTAGAGTGGCAGCACATCACAGTAGTGATGGTACAGAGAACTAGAGTGGAAGCACAACACCACAGTAGTGGAGGTACAGTGAACTATAGTGGCAGCACAACACCACAGTAGTGATGGTACAGTGAACTAGAGTGGCAGCACAACACCACAGTAGTGATGGTACAGTGAACTAGAGTGGCAGCACAACACCACAGTAGTGATGGTGGTGGTACAGTGAACTAAAGTGGCAGCACAACACCACAGTAGTGATGGTGGTGGTACAGTGAACTAGACTGGCAGCACAACACCACAGTAGTGATGGTGGTGGTACAGTGAACTAGAGTGGCAGCACAACACCACAGTAGTGATGGTACAGCACAACACCACAGTAGTGATGGTGATGGTACAGTGAACTAGTGGCAGCACAACACCACAGTAGTGATGGTACAGTGAACTAGAGTGGCAGCACATCACAGTAGTGATGGTACAGAGAACTAGAGTGGAAGCACAACACCACAGTAGTGGAGGTACAGTGAACTATAGTGGCAGCACAACACCACAGTAGTGATGGTACAGTGAACTAGAGTGGCAGCACAACACCACAGTAGTGATGGTACAGTGAACTAGAGTGGCAGCACAACACCACACTAGTGATGGTACAGTGAACTATAGTGGCAGCACAACACCACAGTAGTGGTGGTGATGGTACAATGAACTAGAGTGGCAGCACAACACCACAGTAGTGATGGTACAGTGAACTAGACTGGCAGCACAACACCACAGTAGTGATGGTGGTGGTACAGTGAACTAGAGTGGCAGCACAATACCACAGTAGTGATGGTACAGTGAACTAGAGTGGCAGCACAACACCACAGTAGTGATGGTACAGTGAACTATAGTGGCAGCACAACACCACAGTAGTGGTGGTGATGGTACAGTGAACTAGAGTGGCAGCACAACACCACAGTAGTGATGGTGATGGTACAGTGAACAAGAGTGGCAGCACAACACCACAGTAGTGATGGTGGTGGTACAGTGAACTAGAGTGGCAGCACAACACCACAGTAGTGATGGTGATGGTACAGTGAAATGGAGTGGCAGCACATCATAGTAGTGATGGTACAGTGAACTAGAGTGGCAGCACAACACCACAGTAGTGATGGTGGTGGTACAGTGAACTAGAGTGGCATCACAACACCACAGTAATGATGGTACAGTGAACTGGAGTGGCAGCACAACACCACAGTAGTGATGGTGATGGTACAGTGAACTAGAGTGGCAGCACAACACTACAGTAGTGATGGTGGTGGTACAGTGAACTAGAGTGGCAGCACAACACCACAGTAGTGATGGTTGTGGTACAGTGAACTAGAGTGGCAGCATAACACCACAGTAGTGGTGGTACAGTGAACTAGAGTGGCAGCACAACAACACAGTAGTGATGGTGGGGGTACAGTGAACTAGAGTGGCAGCACAACACCACAGTAGTGATAATTGTGGTACAGTGAACTAGAGTGGCAGCACAACACCACAGTAGTGATGGTACAGTGAACTAGAGTGGCAGCACAACACCACAGTAGTGATGGTGATGGTACAGTGAACTAGAGTGGCAGCACAACACTACAGTAGTGATGGTGGTGGTACAGTGAACTAGAGTGGCAGCACAACACCACATTAGTGATGGTTATGGTACAGTGAACTAGAGTGGCAGCACAACACCATAGTAGTGATAGTGATGGTACAGTGAACTAGAGTGGCAGCACAACACCACAGCAGTGATGGTGATGGTACAGTGAACTAGAGTGGCAGCACAACACCACAGCAGTGATGGTGATGGTACAGTGAACTAGAGTGGCAGCACAACACCACAGTAGTGATAGTGATAATACAGTGAACTAGAGTGGCAGCACAACACCACAGTAGTGATGGTGGTGGTACAGTGAACTAGAGTGGCAGCACAACACCACAGTAGTGATGGTGGTGGTACAGTGAACTAGAGTGGCAGCACAACACCACAGTAGTGATGGTGATGGTACAGTGAACTAGAGTGGCTGCACAACACCACAGTAGTGATGGTGGAGGTACAGTGAACTAGAGTGGCAGCACAACACCACAGTAGTGGTGGTGATGGTAGAGTGACAGCACAACACCACAGTAGTGGTGATGGTACAGTGAACTAGAGTGGCAGTACAACACCACAGTAGTGATGGTGATGGTACAGTGAACTAGAGTGGCAGCACAACACCACAGTAGTGATAGTGATAGTACAGTGAACTAGAGTGGCAGGACAACACCACAGTAGTGATGGTGGTGGTACAGTGAACTAGAGTGGCAGCACAACACCACAGTAGTGATGGTGATGGTACAGTGAACTAGAAAGGCAGCACAACACCACAGTAGTGATGGTACAGTGAACTAGAGTGGCAGCAACCCACCACAGTAGTGATGGTGTTGGTACAGTGAACTAGAGTGGCAGCACAACACCACAGTAGTGATGGTGATGGTACAGTGAACTAGAGTGACAGCACAACACCATAGTAGTGATAGTGATGGTACAGTGAACTAGAGTGACAGCACAACACCATAGTAGTGATAGTGATGGTACAGTGAACTGGAGTGGCAGCACAACACCACAGTAGTGATGGTGATGGTAGAGTGAACTAGAGTGACAGCACAGCACCACAGTAGTGGTGATGGTACAGTGAACTAGAGTGGCAGTACAACACCACAGTAGTGATGGTGATGGTACAGTGAACTAGAGTGACAGCACAACACCATAGTAGTGATAGTGATGGTACAGTGAACTAGAGTGGCAGCACAACACCACAGCAGTGATGGTGATGGTACAGTGAACTAGAATGGCAGCACAACACGACAGTAGTGATGGTACAGTGAACTATAGTGGCAGTACAACACCACAGTAGTAATAGTGATGGTACAGTGAACTAGAGTGGCAGCACAACACCATAGTAGTGATAGTGATGGTACAGTGAACTAGAGTGGCAGCACAACACCACAGCAGTGATGGTGATGGTACAGTGAACTATAGTGGTAGCACAACACCACAGCAGTGATGGTGATGGTACAGTGAACTAGAGTGGCAGCACAACACCACAGTAGTGATGGTACAGTGAACTAGAGTGGCAGCACAACACCACAGTAGTGATGGTGGTGGTACAGTGAACTAAAGTGGCAGCACAACACCACAGTAGTGATGGTGGTGGTACAGTGAACTAGACTGGCAGCACAATACCACAGTAGTGATGGTGGTGGTACAGTGAACTAGAGTGGCAGCACAACACCACAGTAGTGATGGTACAGCACAACACCACAGTAGTAATGGTGATGGTACAGTGAACTAGTGGCAGCACAACACCACAGTAGTGATGGTACAGTGAACTAGAGTGGCAGCACATCACAGTAGTGATGGTACAGAGAACTAGAGTGGAAGCACAACACCACAGTAGTGGAGGTACAGTGAACTATAGTGGCAGCACAACACCACAGTAGTGATGGTACAGTGAACTAGAGTGGCAGCACAACACCACAGTAGTGATGGTACAGTGAACTAGAGTGGCAGCACAACACCACAGTAGTGATGGTACAGTGAACTATAGTGGCAGCACAACACCACAGTAGTGGTGGTGATGGTACAATGAACTAGAGTGGCAGCACAACACCACAGTAGTGATGGTACAGTGAACTAGACTGGCAGCACAACACCACAGTAGTGATGGTGGTGGTACAGTGAACTAGAGTGGCAGCACAACACCACAGCAGTGATGGTGATGGTACAGTGAACTATAGTGGTAGCACAACACCACAGCAGTGATGGTGATGGTACAGTGAACTAGAGTGGCAGCACAACACCACAGTGATGGTACAGTGAACTAGAGTGGCAGCACAACACCACAGTAGTGATGGTGGTGGTACAGTGAACTAAAGTGGCAGCACAACACCACAGAAGTGATGGTGGTGGTACAGTGAACTAGATTGGCAGCACAACACCACAGTAGTGATGGTGGTGGTACAGTGAACTAGAGTGGCAGCACAACACCACAGTAGTGATGGTACAGTGAACTAGAGTGGCAGCCAACACCACAGTAGTGGAGGTACAGTGAACTATAGTGGCAGCACAACACCACAGTAGTGATGGTACAGTGAACTAGAGTGGCAGCACAACACCACAGTAGTTATGGTACAGTGAACTAGAGTGGCAGCACAACACCACAGTAGTGATGGTACAGTGAACTATAGTGGCAGCACAACACCACAGTAGTGGTGGTGATGGTACAATGAACTAGAGTGGCAGCACAACACCACAGTAGTGATGGTACAGTGAACTAGAGTGGCAGCACAACACCACAGTAGTGATGGTACAGTGAACTAGAGTGGCAGCACAACACCACAGTAGTGATAGTGGTGGTACAGTGAACTAGAGTGGCAGCACAACACCACAGTAGTGATGGTGGTGGTACAGTGAACTAGAGTGGCAGCACAACACCACAGTAGTGATGGTGATGGTACAGTGAACTAGAGTGGCAGCACAATACCACAGTAGTGATGGTACAGTGAACTATAGTGGCAGCACAACACCACAGTAGTGGTGGTGATGGTACAGTGAACTAGAGTGGCAGCACAACACCACAGTAGTGATGGTACAGTGAACTAGAGTGGCAGCACAACACCACAGTAGTGATGGTACAGTGAACTAGAGTGGCAGCACAACACCACAGTAGTGATGGTACAGTGAACTATAGTGGCAGCACAACACCACAGTAGTGATGGTACAGTGAACTATAGTGGCAGCACAACACCTCAGTAGTGATGGTACAGTGAACTAGAGTGGCAGCACAACACCACAGTAGTGATGGTGGTGGTACAGTGAACTAGAGTGGCAGCACAACACCACAGTAGTGATGGTGATGGTACAGTGAAGTAGAGTGACAGCACAACACCATAGTAGTGATAATGATGGTACAGTGAACTAGAGTGACAGCACAACACCATAGTAGTGATAGTGATGGTACAGTGAATTGGAGTGGCAGCACAACACCACAGTAGTGATGGTGATGGTACAGTGAACTAGAGTGACAGCACAACACCATAGTAGTGAGTGATGGTACAGTGAACTAGAGTGGCAGCACAACACCACAGCAGTGATGGTGATGGTACAGTGAACTAGAATGGCAGCACAACACCACAGTAGTGATGGTACAGTGAGCTATAGTGGCAGTACAACACCACAGTAGTAATAGTGATGGTACAGTGAACTAGAGTGGCAGCACAACACCATAGTAGTGATAGTGATGGTACAGTGAAATAGAGTGGCAGCACAACACCACAGCAGTGATGGTGATGGTACAGTGAACTATAGTGGTAGCACAATACCACAGGAGTGATGGTGATGGTACAGTGAACTAGAGTGGCAGCACAACACCACAGTAGTGATGGTACAGTGAACTAGAGTGGCAGCACAACACCACAGTAGTGATGGTGGTGGTACAGTGAACTAAAGTGGCAGCACAACACCACAGTAGTGATGGTGGTGGTACAGTGAACTAGACTGGCAGCACAACACCACAGTAGTGATGGTGGTGGTACAGTGAACTAGAGTGGCAGCACAACACCACAGTAGTGATGGTACAGCACAACACCACAGTAGTGATGGTCATGGTACAGTGAACTAGAGTGGCAGCACAACACCACAGTAGTGATGGTACAGTGAACTAGAGTGGCAGCAACCCACAACAGTAGTGATGGTGGTGGTACAGTGAACTAGAGTGGCAGCACATCACAGTAGTGATGGTACAGAGAACTAGAGTGGAAGCACAACACCACAGTAGTGGAGGTACAGTGAACTATAGTGGCAGCACAACACCATAGTAGTGATGGTACAGTGAACTAGAGTGGCAGCACAACACCACAGTAGTGATGGTACAGGGAACTAGAGTGGCAGCACAACACCACAGTAGTGATGGTACAGTGAACTATAGTGGCAGCACAACACCAAAGTAGTGGTGGTGATGGTACAATGAACTAGAGTGGCAGCACAACACCACAGTAGTGATGGTACAGTGAACTAGACTGGCAGCACAACACCACAGTAGTGATGGTGGTGGTACAGTGAACTAGAGTGGCAGCAACCCACAACAGTAGTGATGGTGGTGGTACAGTGAACTAGAGTGGCAGCACATCACAGTAGTGATGGTACAGAGAACTAGAGTGGAAGCACAACACCACAGTAGTGGAGGTACAGTGAACGATAGTGGCAGCACAACACCACAGTAGTGATGGTACAGTGAACTAGAGTGGCAGCACAACACCACAGTAGTGATGGTACAGTGAACTAGAGTGGCAGCACAACACCACAGTAGTGATGGTACAGTGAACTATAGTGGCAGCACAACACCACAGTAGTGGTGGTGATGGTACAATGAACTAGAGTGGCAGCACAACACCACAGTAGTGATGGTACAGTGAACTAGACTGGCAGCACAACACCACAGTAGTGATGGTGGTGGTACAGTGAACTAGAGTGGCAGCACAACACCACAGTAGTAATGGTGGTGGTACAGTGAACTAGAGTGGCAGCACAACACCACAGTAGTGATGGTGATGGTACAGTGAACTAGAGTGGCAGCACAACACCACAGTAGTGATGGTGGTGGTACAGTGAACTAGAGTGGCAGCACAACACCACAGTAGTGATGGTGGTGGTACAGTGAACTAGAGTGGCAGCACAACACCACAGTAGTGATGGTGATGGTACAGTGAACAAGAGTGGCAGCACAACACCACAGTAGTGATGGTACAGTGAACTAGAGTGGCAGCACAACACCACAGTAGTGATGGTGGTGGTACAGTGAACTAGAGTGGAGCACAACACCACAGTAGTGATGGTACAGTGAACTAGAGTGGCAGCACAACACCACAGTAGTGACAGTGATAGTACAGTGAACTAGAGTGGCAGCACAACACCACAGTAGTGATGGTGGAGGTAGAGTGAACTAGAGTGGCAGCACAACACCACAGTAGTGGTGGTGATGGTACAGTGAACTAGAGTGACAGCACAACACCACAGTAGTGATGGTACAGTGAACTAGAGTGACAGCACAACACCACAGTAGTGATGGTACAGTGAACTAGAGTGGCAGCACAACACCACAGTAGTGATGGTGATGGTACAGTGAATTAGAGTGGCAGCACAACACCACAGTAGTGATAGTGATGGTACAGTGAACTAGAGTGGCAGCATAACACCACAGTAGTGATTGTGGTGGTACAGTGAACTAGAGTGGCAGCACAACACCACAGTAGTGATGGTACAGTGAACTAGAGTGGCAGCACAACACCACAATAGTGATGGTGATGGCACAGTGAACTAGAGTGGCAGCACAACACCACAGTAGTGATGGTGGAGGTACAGTGAACTAGAGTGGCAGCACAACACCACAGTAGTGATGGTGATGGTACAGTGAACTAGAGTGGCAGCACATCACAGTAGTGATGGTACAGTGAACTAGAGTGGCAGCACAACACCACAGTAGTGATGGTGGTGGTACAGTGAACTAGAGTGGCATCACAACACCACAGTAATGATGGTACAGTGAACTAGAGTGGCAGCACAACACCACAGTAGTGATGGTGATGGTACAGTGAACTAGAGTGGCAGCACAACACTACAGTAGTGATGGTGGTGGTACAGTGAACTAGAGTGGCAGCACAACACCACAGTAGTGATGGTAGTGGTACAGTGAACTAGAGTGGCAGCACAACACCACAGTAGTGGTGGTACAGTGAACTAGAGTGGCAGCACAACACCACAGTAGTGATGGTGGGGGTTCAGTGAACTAGAGTGGCAGCACAACACCACAGTAGTGATAATTGTGGTACAGTGAACTAGAGTGGCAGCACAACACCACAGTAGTGATGGTACAGTGAACTAGAGTGGCAGCACAACACCACAGTAGTGATGGTGATGGTACAGTGAACTAGAGTGGCAGCACAACACCACAGTAGTGATGGTACAGTGAACTAGAGTGGCAGCACAACACCACAGTAGTGGAGGTACAGTGAACTATAGTGGCAGCACAACACCACAGTAGTGATGGTACAGTGAACTAAAGTGGCAGCACAACACCACAGTAGTGATGGTACAGTGAACTAGAGTTGCAGCACAACACCACAGTAGTGATGGTACAGTGAACTAGAGTGGCAGCACAACACCACAGTAGTGATAGTGATAGTACAGTGAACTAGAGTGGCAGCACAACACCACAGTAGTGATGGTGGAGGTACAGTGAACTAGAGTGGCAGCACAACACCACAGTAGTGGTGGTGATGGTACAGTGAACTAGAGTGACAGCACAACACCACAGTAGTGATGGTACAGTGAACTAGAGTGGCAGCACAACACCACAGTAGTGATGGTGATGGTACAGTGAATTAGAGTGGCAGCACAACACCACAGTAGTGATAGTGATGGTACAGTGAACTAGAGTGGCAGCATAACACCACAGTAGTGATGGTACAGTGAACTAGAGTGGCAGCACAACACCGCAGTAGTGATGGTTCAGTGAACTAGAGTGGCAGCACAACACCACAGTAGTGATGGTACAGTGAACTAGATAGGCAGCACATCACCACAGTAGTGATGGTACAGTGAACTAGAGTGGCAGCACAACACCACAGTAGTGATGGTGATGGTACAGTGAACTAGAGTGGCAGCACAACACCACAGTAGTGATGGTGGTGGTACAGTGAACTAGAGTGGCAGCACAACACCACAGTAGTGATGGTGATGGTACAGTGAACTAGAGTGGCAGCACATCACAGTAGTGATGGTACAGTGAACTAGAGTGGCAGCACAACACCACAGTAGTGATGGTGGTGGTACAGTGAACTAGAGTGGCAGCACAACACCACAGTAGTGGTGGTACAGTGAACTAGAGTGGCAGCACAACACCACAGTAGTGATGGTGGGGGGTACAGTGAACTAGAGTGGCAGCACAACACCACAGTAGTGATAATTGTGGTACAGTGAACTAGAGTGGCAGCACAACACCACAGTAGTGATGGTACAGTGAACTAGAGTGGCAGCACAACACCACAGTAGTGATGGTGATGGTACAGTGAACTAGAGTGGCAGCACAACACTACAGTAGTGATGGTGGTGGTACAGTGAACTAGAGTGGCAGCACAACACCATAGTAGTGATAGTGATGGTACAGTGAACTAGAGTGGCAGCACAACACCACAGCAGTGATGGTGATGGTACAGTGAACTATAGTGGCAGCACAACACCACAGCAGTGATGGTGATGGTACAGTGAACTAGAGTGGCAGCACAACACCACAGTAGTGATAGTGATAGTACAGTGAACTAGAGTGGCAGCACAACACCACAGTAGTGATGGTGGTGGTACAGTGAACTAAAGTGGCAGCACAACACCACAGTAGTGATGGTGGTGGTACAGTGAACTAGACTGGCAGCACAACACCACAGTAGTGATGGTGGTGGTACAGTGAACTAGAGTGGCAGCACAACACCACAGTAGTGATGGTACAGCACAACACCACAGTAGTGATGGTGATGGTACAGTGAACTAGAGTGGCAGCACAACACCACAGTAGTGATGGTACAGTGAACTAGAGTGGCAGCAACCCACAACAGTAGTGATGGTGGTGGTACAGTGAACTAGAGTGGCAGTACATCACAGTAGTGATGGTACAGAGAACTAGAGTGGAAGCACAACACCACAGTAGTGGAGGTGCAGTGAACTATAGTGGCAGCACAACACCATAGTAGTGATGGTACAGTGAACTAGAGTGGCAGCACAACACCACAGTAGTGATGGTACAGGGAACTAGAGTGGCAGCACAACACCACAGTAGTGATGGTACAGTGAACTATAGTGGCAGCACAACACTACAGTAGTGGTGGTGATGGTACAATGAACTAGAGTGGCAGCACAACACCACAGTAGTGATGGTACAGTGAACTAGACTGGCAGCACAACACCACAGTAGTGATGGTGGTGGTACAGTGAACTAGAGTGGCAGCACAACACCACAGTAGTGATGGTGGTGGTACAGTGAACTAGAGTGGCAGCACAACACCACAGTAGTGATGGTGATGGTACAGTGAACTAGAGTGGCAGCACAACACCACAGTAGTGATGGTGGTGGTACAGTGAACTAGAGTGGCAGCACAACACCACAGTAGTGATGGTGGTGGTACAGTGAACTAGAGTGGCAGCACAACACCACAGTAGTGATGGTGATGGTACAGTGAACTAGAGTGGCAGCACAACACCACAGTAGTGATGGTACAGTGAACTAGAGTGGCAGCACAACACCACAGTAGTGATGGTACAGTGAACTAGAGTGGCAGCACAACACCACAGTAGTGATGGTGGTGGTACAGTGAACTAGAGTGGAGCACAACACCACAGTAGTGATGGTACAGTGAACTAGAGTGGCAGCACAACACCACAGTAGTGACAGTGATAGTACAGTGAACTAGAGTGGCAGCACAACACCACAGTAGTGATGGTGGAGGTAGAGTGAACTAGAGTGGCAGCACAACACCACAGTAGTGGTGGTGATGGTACAGTGAACTAGAGTGACAGCACAACGCCACAGTAGTGATGGTACAGTGAACTAGAGTGACAGCACAACACCACAGTAGTGATGGTACAGTGAACTAGAGTGGCAGCACAACACCACAGTAGTGATGGTGATGGTACAGTGAACTAGAGTGGCAGCACATCACAGTAGTGATGGTACAGTGAACTAGAGTGGCAGCACAACACCACAGTAGTGATAGTGATGGTACAATGAACTAGAGTGGCAGCACAACACCACAGTAGTGATGGTACAGTGAACTAGACTGGCAGCACAACACCACAGTAGTGATGGTGGTGGTACAGTGAACTAGAGTGGCAGCACAACACCACAGTAGTGATGGTGATGGTACAGTGAACTAGAGTGGCAGCACAACACCACAGTAGTGATGGTGGTGGTACAGTGAACTAGAGTGGCAGCACAACACCACAGTAGTGATGGTGGTGGTACAGTGAACTAGAGTGGCAGCACAACACCACAGTAGTGATGGTGATGGTACAGTGAACTAGAGTGGCAGCACAACACCACAGTAGTGATGGTGGTGGTACAGTGAACTAGAGTGGCAGCACAACACCACAGTAGTGATGGTGGTGGTACAGTGAACTAGAGTGGAGCACAACACCACAGTAGTGATGGTACAGTGAACTAGAGTGGAGCACAACACCACAGTAGTGATGGTACAGTGAACTAGAGTGGCAGCACAACACCACAGTAGTGACAGTGATAGTACAGTGAACTAGAGTGGCAGCACAACACCACAGTAGTGATGGTGGAGGTAGAGTGAACTAGAGTGGCAGCACAACACCACAGTAGTGGTGGTGATGGTACAGTGAACTAGAGTGACAGCACAACGCCACAGTAGTGATGGTACAGTGAACTAGAGTGACAGCACAACACCACAGTAGTGATGGTACAGTGAACTAGAGTGGCAGCACAACACCACAGTAGTGATGGTGATGGTACAGTGAACTAGAGTGGCAGCACATCACAGTAGTGATGGTACAGTGAACTAGAGTGGCAGCACAACACCACAGTAGTGATAGTGATGGTACAGTGAACTTGAGTGGCAGCATAACACCACAGTAGTGATGGTGGTGGTACAGTGAACTAGAGTGGCAGCACAACACCACAGTAGTGATGGTACAGTGAACTAGAGTGGCAGCACAACACCACAATAGTGATGGTGATGGCACAGTGAACTAGAGTGGCAGCACAACACCACAGTAGTGATGGTGGAGGTACAGTGAACTAGAGTGGCAGCACAACACCACAGTAGTGATGGTGATGGTACAGTGAACTAGAGTGGCAGCACATCACAGTAGTGATGGTACAGTGAACTAGAGTGGCAGCACAACACCACAGTAGTGATGGTGGTGGTACAATGAACTAGAGTGGCATCACAACACCACAGTAATGATGGTACAGTGAACTAGAGTGGCAGCACAACACCACAGTAGTGATGGTGATGGTACAGTGAACTAGAGTGGCAGCACAACACCACAGTAATGATGGTACAGTGAACTAGAGTGGCAGCACAACACTACAGTAGTGATGGTGGTGGTACAGTGAACTAGAGTGGCAGCACAACACCACAGTAGTGATGGTAGTGGTACAGTGAACTAGAGTGGCAGCACAACACCACAGTAGTGGTGGTACAGTGAACTAGAGTGGCAGCACAACACCACAGTAGTGATGGTGGGGGTACAGTGAACTAGAGTGGCAGCACAAAACCACAGTAGTGATAATTGTGGTACAGTGAACTAGAGTGGCAGCACAACACCACAGTAGTGATGGTACAGTGAACTAGAGTGGCAGCACAACACCACAGTAGTGATGGTGATGGTACAGTGAACTAGAGTGGCAGCACAACACTACAGTAGTGATGGTGGTGGTACAGTGAACTAGAAAGGCAGCACAACACCACATTAGTGATGGTGGTGGTACAGTGAACTAGAGTGGCAGCACAACACCATAGTAGTGATAGTGATGGTACAGTGAACTAGAGTGGCAGCACAACACCACAGCAGTGATGGTGATGGTACAGTGAACTATAGTGGCAGCACAACACCACAGCAGTGATGGTGATGGTACAGTGAACTATAGTGGTAGCACAACACCAGAGCAGTGATGGTGATGGTACAGTGAACTAGAGTGGCAGCACAACACCACAGTAGTGATAGTGATAGTACAGTGAACTAGAGTGGCAGCACAACACCACAGTAGTGATGGTGGTGGTACAGTGAACTAGAGTGGCAGCACAACACCACAGTAGTGATGGTGGTGGTACAGTGAACTAGAGTGGCAGCACAACACCACAGTAGTGATGGTGATGATACAGTGAACTAGAGTGGCTGCACAACACCACAGTAGTGATGGTGGTGGTATAGTGAACTAGAGTGGCAGCACAACACCACAGTAGGGATGGTGGTGGCACAGTGAACTAGAGTGGCAGCACAACACCACAGTAGGGATGGTGGTGGCACAGTGAACTAGAGTGGCAGCACAACACCACAGTAGTGATAGTGATGGTACAGTGAACTAGAGTGGCAGCACAACACCACAGTAGTGATGGTGATGGTACAGTGAACTAGAGTGGCAGCACAACACCACAGTAGTGATGGTGGAGGTACAGTGAACTAGAGTGGCAGGACAACACCACAGTAGTGGTGGTGATGGTACAGTGAACTAGAGTGACAGCACAACACCACAGTAGTGGTGATGGTTCAGTGAACTAGAGTGGCAGTACAACACCACAGTAGTGATGGTGATGGTACAGTGAACTAGAGTGGCAGCACAACACCACAGTAGTGATAGTGATGGTACAGTGAACTAGAGTGGCAGGACAACACCACAGTAGTGATGGTGATGGTACAGTGAACTAGAAAGGCAGCACAACACCACAGTAGTGATGGTACAGTGAACTAGAGTGGCAGCAACCCACCACAGTAGTGATGGTGGTGGTACAGTGAACTAGAGTGGCAGCACAACACCACAGTAGTGATGGTACAGTGAACTAGAGTGACAGCACAACACCATAGTAGTGATAGTGATGGTACAGTGAACTAGAGTGACAGCACAACACCATAGTAGTGATAGTGATGGTACAGTGAACTGGAGTGGCAGCACAACACCACAGTAGTGATGGTGATGGTACAGTGAACTAGAGTGAAAGCACAGCACCACAGTAGTGGTGATGGTACAGTGATCTAGAGTGGCAGTACAACACCACAGTAGTGATTGTGATGGTACAGTGAACTAGAGTGGCAGCACAACACCACAGTAGTGGTGGTACAGTGAACTAGAGTGGCAGCACAACACCACAGTAGTGGTGGTACAGTGATCTAGTGTGGCAGCACAACACCACAGTAGTGATGGTGGTGGTACAGTGAACTATAGTGGCAGCACAACACCACAGTAGTGATGGTACAGTGAACTAGAGTGGCAGCACAACACCACAGTCCACCACAGTCACCTCCGTAATGTCACTGTGGTTGACTGCTGCCCTCACCACATCCAGGCCGCTCACCACATCACCGAAGACACCTGGCCACTGTTGACCAGCCTGGAGGTCCCTGGTGATGATGACGAACTGGGCACTCCTGAGACCCTCCCCCAGCGGCCAGCACCCGGACCTCACAGCTCCTGCCTGGCCTGACTGCCGGTACTGCCCCTGGAGGTCAGGCAACAGTGGGGCTCCTCCCTTACCATCATTACTCTCGTAGTCTCCGCCCACCACATGCTCCCCCGGGTGACCCTTGTACACCACCCCCAACAGTTTAGTGTTGCGGTAGGTGTGGCCCCGCTGGCCCGTACACAACAACACAAACTGTCTGGCCAGCGGAGTGTCAGGGGTCAGCCGGATGGTGACCCGCCCTCTTGTTGACCCCGCCCACCCGAGGTCAAGGAACGCCAGGGTGCAGGAGGGGTCCAGCACGCCCACAACATCACTCTCCTGCACAAGATGATATAAATCATGCTGGTAACTGTATAACAAAATGTTATCATATTAGTTATCACAACTCAGTAAGTCAGTAATGTTAGTAAGACTAGTGGGTGTAATAAAGTAACCTGGATGGTGTGGGCGTGGGCGGGCGTGGGCTGACGCAGGAGTGGGTGGAGGTACAGCTGTCCGTCTTGTAGAGTTATCCTGGCGGAGCGGCGGCCATCTTGGTCTTCCTGGACGGCCACCACCCGGCCAGCCTCCACCAGCCTCTTGACGGCCACCACCCGGCCAGCCTCCACCAGGCTCTTGACGGCCACCACCCGGCCAGCCTCCACCAGGCTCTTGACGGCCACCACCCGGCCAGCCTCCACCAGGCTCCTGACGGGCTCCCTCATCCTGCGGAGGTCCTCAACCTGTGGACAGTGTCAGCCCCATTATCACCTGCGGACAGTGTCAGCCCCATTATCACCTGCGGACAGTGTCAGCCCCATTATCACCTGTGGTCAGTGTCAGCCCCATTATCACCTGCGGAGTGTCAGCCCCATTATCACCTGTGGTCAGTGTCAGCCCCATTATCACCTGTGGACAGTGTCAGCCCCATTATCACCTGTGGTCAGTGTCAGTCCCATTATCACCTGCAGACAGTGTCAGCCCCATTATCACCTGTGGTCAGTGTCAGCCCCATTATCACCTGTGGACAGTGTCAGCCCCATTATCACCTGTGGTCAGTGTCAGCCCCATTATCACCTGTGGTCAGTGTCAGCCCCATTGTTACCTGTGATCAATGTGAACTCCATTATCACCTGTGGTCAGTGTCAGCCCCATTATCACCTTTGGTCAGAGTCAGCCCCATTGTCACCTGGGGACAGTGTCAGCCCCATTATCACCTGTAGACAGTTTCAGCACCATTATCACCTGTGGACAGTGTCAGCCCCATTATCACCTGTGGTCAGTGTCAGCACCATTATCACCTGTGGAGTGTCAGCACCATTATCACCTGTGGACAGTGTCAGCCCCATTATCACCTGTGGTCAGTGTCAGGCCCATTATCACCTGTGGACACTGTCAGCACCATTATCACCTGTGGTCAGTGTCAGCCCCATTATCATCTGTGAACAGTGTCAGCCCCATTATTACCTGTGATCAATGTGAACTCCATTATCACCTGTGGACACTGTCAGCACCATTATCACCTGTGGTCAGTGTCAACCCCATTATCATCTGTGGACAGTGTCAGCCCCATTATTACCTGTGATCAATGTGAACTCCATTATCACCTGTGGACAGTGTCAGCCCCATTATCACCTGTGGACAGTGTCAGCCCCATTATCACCCGTGGACAGTGTCAGCTCCATTATCACCTGTGGTCAGTGTCAGCCCCATTATCACCTGTGGTCAGTGTCAACCCCATTAACACCTGTGGACAGTGCCAGCCCCATTATCACCTGTGGACAGTGTCAGCCCCATTATCACCTGTGGAAAGAGTCAGCACCATTATCACCTGTGGACAGTGTCAGCCCCATTATCACCTGTGGTCAGAGTCAGCCCCATTATCACCTGTGGACAGTGTCAGCTCCATTATCACCTGTGGTCAGTGTCAGCACCATTATCACCTGTGATCAGTGTCAGCACCATTATCACATGTGCACAGTGCCAGCCCCATTATCACCTGTGGACAGTGTCAGCCCCATTATCACATGTGCACAATGTCAGCACCATTATCATCTGAGGACAGTGTCAGCCCCATTATCACCTGTGGACAGTGTCAGCACCATTATCACCTGTGGACAATGTCAGCCCTATTATCATCTGTGGACAGTGTCAGCACCATTATCACCTGTGGACAGTGTCAGCCCCATTATCACCTGTGGACAGAGACAGCCCCATTATCACCTGTGGACAGTGTCAGCTCCATTATCACCTGTGGTCAGTGTCAGCACCATTATCACCTGTGATCAGTGTCAGCACCATTATCACATGTGCACAGTGCCAGCCCCATTATCACCTGTGGACAGTGTCAGCCCCATTATCACCTGTGGACAGTGTCAGCACCATTATCATCTGTGGACAGTGTCAGCCCCATTATCACCTGTGGACAGTGTCAGCACCATTATCACCTGTGGACAATGTCAGCCCTATTATCATCTGTGGACAGTGTCCGCTCAATTATCACCTGTGGACAGTGTCAGCCCCATTATCACCTGTGGACAGTGTCAGCACCATTTATCACCTGTGGACAGTGTCAGCACCATTATCACCTGTGGACAATGTCAGCCCCATTATCACATGTGCACAATGTCAGCACCATTATCACCTGTGGACAGTGTCAGCACCATTATCACCTGTGGACAGTGTCAGCCCCATTATCATCTGTGGACAGTGTCAGCTCAATTATCACCTGTGGACAGTGTCAGCCCTGTTATCAGATGTGGACAGTGTCAGCCCCATTATCACCTGTGGACAGTGTCAATCCCATTATCACCTGTGGACAGTGTCAGCCCCATTATCACCTGTGGACAGTGTCAGCCCCATTATCAGCTGTGGTCAGTGTCAGCCCCATTATCACCTGTGGACAGTGTCAGTCCCATTATCACCTGTGGACAGTGTCAGCCCCATTATCACCTGTGGTGAGTGTCAACTCCACTATCACCTGTGGTCAGTGTCAGCCCCATTATCACCTGTGGACAGTGTCAGCCCCATTATCACCTGTGGACAGTGTCAGCTCCATTATAACATGTGTAAATTGTCAGCTCCATTATAAACCAGTGGTCTGTCTCAGTCCCATTATCACCTGTGGACAGTGTCATTCCCATTATCACCTGTGGTCAGTGTCAGCTCCATTATCACCTGTGGTCAGTGTCAGCCCCATTATCACCTGTGGACAGTGTCAGCTCCATTATCACCTGTGGACAGTGTCAGCCCCATTATCACCTGTGGACAGTGTCAGCACCATTATCACCTGTGGTCAGTGTCAGCCCCATTATCACCTGTGGACAGTGTCAGCCCCATTATCAGCTGTGGTCAGTGTCAGCCCCATTATCAGCTGTGGTCAGTGTCAGCCCCATTATCACATGTGGACAGTGTCAGGCCCATTATCACCTGTTGTCAGTGTAACCCCCATTATAACCTGTGGTCAGTGTCAGCCCCATTATCACATATGGACAGTGTCTGCACCATTATCACCTGTGGACAGTGTCAGCACCATTATCACCTGTGGACAGTGTCAGCACCATTATCACCTGTGGACAGTGTCAGCCCCATTATCACCTGTGGACAGTGTCAGCACCATTATCACCTGTGGTCAGTGTCAGCCCCATTATCACATGTGGACAGTGTCAGGCCCATTATCACCTGTTGTCAGTGTAACCCCCATTATAACCTGTGGTCAGTGTCAGCCCCATTATCACATATGGACAGTGTCTGCACCATTATCACCTGTGGACAGTGTCAGCACCATTATCACCTGTGGACAGTGTCAGCACCATTATCACCTGTGGACAGTGTCAGCCCCATTATCACCTGTGGACAGTGTCAGCACCATTATCACCTGTGGACAGTGTCAGCACCATTATCACCTGTGGACAGTGTCAGCACCATTATCACCTGTGGACAGTGTCAGCACCATTATCTCCTGTGGACAGTGTCAGCACCATTATCACCTGTGGACATTGTCAGCACCATTATCACCTGTGGACAGTGTCAGCACCATTATCACCTGTGGTCAGTGTCAACCCCATTATCACCTGTGGTCAGTGTCAACCCCATTATTACCTGTGGTCAGTGTCAGCACCATTATCACCTGTGGACAGTGTCAGCACCATTATCACCTGTGGACAGTGTCAGCACCATTATCACCTGTGGACAGTGTCAGCACCATTATCACCTGTGGACAGTGTCAGCACCATTATCACCTGTGGACAGTGTCAGCACCATTATCACCTGTGGTCAGTGTCAACCCCATTATCACCTGTGGTCAGTGTCAACCCCATTATCACCTGTGGACAGTATCAGCACCATTATCACCTGTGGACAGTGTCAGCACCATTATCACCTGTGGTCAGTGTCAGGCCCATTATCACCTGTGGACAGTGTCAGCACCATTATCACCTGTGGACAGTGTCAGCACCATTATCACCTGTGGTCAGTGTCAGGCCCATTATCACCTGTGGACAGTGTCAGCACCATTATCACCTGTGGACAGTGTCAGCACCATTATCACCTGTGGACAGTGTCAGCACCATTATCACCTGTGGACAGTGTCAGCACCATTATCACCTGTGGACAGTGTCAGCACCATTATCACCTGTGGACAGTGTCAGCACCATTATCACCTGTGGACAGTGTCAGCACCATTATCACCTGTGGACAGTGTCAGCACCATTATCACCTGTGGACAGTGTCAGCACCATTATCACCTGTGGACAGTGTCAGCACCATTATCACCTGTGGTCAGTGTCAACCCCATTATCACCTGTGGTCAGTGTCAACCCCATTATCACCTGTGGACAGTATCAGCACCATTATCACCTGTGGACAGTGTCAGCACCATTATCACCTGTGGTCAGTGTCAGGCCCATTATCACCTGTGGACAGTGTCAGCACCATTATCACCTGTGGACAGTGTCAGCACCATTATCACCTGTGGACAGTGTCAGCACCATTATCACCTGTGGACAGTGTCAGCACCATTATCACCTGTGGACAGTGTCAGCACCATTATCACTTGTGGACAGTGTCAGCACCATTATCACCTGTGGACAGTGTCAGCACCATTATCACCTGTGGACAGTGTCAGCACCATTATCACCTGTGGACAGTGTCAGCACCATTATCACCTGTGGACAGTGTCAGCACCATTATCACCTGTGGTCAGTGTCAACCCCATTATCACCTGTGGTCAGTGTCAACCCCATTATCACCTGTGGACAGTATCAGCACCATTATCACCTGTGGACAGTGTCAGCACCATTATCACCTGTGGACAGTGTCAGCACCATTATCACCTGTGGACAGTGTCAGCACCATTATCAGTCACCACTCCCACAACCAGCACATCACACTACCCATAAGAGACTAACACATTAACTAGAGAAGCAAGCAGCAGTGACAGGGAAGGTACTCCAGTGGATAAAGGAGTACCTAGTCAACAGAAGACAGCGAGTCACTGTGAGTGTCGGAAAATCCGACACCATTTAATATATCATACAGATAATAGCTGTGTTGTATAAACAAGTTACCCATAGAAAACGTAACTTGTAGTGGAATTACCGTCTATAGAAAACGGGATATCATCACCACATACTATTTTAAATTCTTCACCTATTATGGTGGGAATTATTCTTAAATACATTAGTCTTTGAACTTTACCATCATAAAAACATCTCATATAAATTAACTTAATTATCAATATTAAAGTAGAGTAAATGTGACCCTTCTATCACTTTCTGTCATGTGGACAATGTAAGCCAGGCGTCAGAGGAGGAAGGGGCAGCCATTGTTGATACTAGACCAGAGGCACACGGGAGCAAATACGGCTCCTGTTAATTTTACTTGGACGTAGTGTTATGGAAACCAAAGGTGTACCATTTTCAACACGCTGTCTACAAATTCAAGTTAAGTGTCTATCCGAAACCCGTTTATCATTCATTTATGGCCATTAATGTCAGGATATAGGGTGACCCGGTTAGAGCACGTGGAAGCCTCAAACTAAAGGTAATTAAGCCAGGTCTTTAAGGTTCCATGTATAGTGTTTTCTCTGACATAGCTTGTCATATATAGGTATCTGGCTTTACAGCTAGCGCCCTTTTGACAGGTCAAGACGAGGAAGCATATGCTTTGTGCATCAGTTACTGGGTGATGGAAGCTACCTCAAAGAGGATAATTTGGTGTCTACACCCTAGTTATACCTGGTG
Source organism: Procambarus clarkii (assembly GCF_040958095.1). Lineage (NCBI taxonomy): Eukaryota > Metazoa > Arthropoda > Malacostraca > Decapoda > Cambaridae > Procambarus > Procambarus clarkii. The sequence goes on along the minus strand of NC_091163.1, from coordinate 48,511,558 downwards.
GACTAACCTGCTGTACTATAAGATAAGGAACCTCTTCAATGTATGTAGTCTATTACTGTAGTTTGATTGGCTGCATATATATTAATTTAATAACCCCCCCCCTAATGTGTAGAGGATCGATTTGTGAGATTAAGAGATTATTGCAGAAATACAGTCCACTTATCATTATACAAATCGCTATCGAAGTATATAAATTAACGTAAATATAAATTCTATATATCATATAAATTAAATAAATATAAATCTCACAGGTCGGTTCCCACAGTGAGGGGTGAGATGTCAAAGTGGTGAGATGTCACCTGTGGAGTCCCACAAGGATCACTTTTTGAACCTATCCTGTTTCTCATATATGTAAAGGATCTTCCAGAGGGATTAGACTCATTCCTCTTAATGTTTGCTGATGATGCGACAATTATGAGCAGGATTAAGACAGAGGAAGACAGCAAAATGCTCCAAGATGACCTGGACAAACTGGAAGTATGGTCCAACAAATGGCTACTAGAGTTTAGCTCAAGTAAATGTAAAGTAATGAAGCTAGGTGTAGGGAGCAGGAGGCCAGACTCACGTTAACAAATAGGAGATGAAATCCTCCAAGAAACGGACAGAGAGAAGGATCTGGGAGATGATGTTACACCGAACCTGTCACCTGAAGCCCACATCAAAAGGTTATCATCAGTGGCATATGCAAGACTGTCTAATATCTGAACTGCCTTTATAAATTTGTGTAAGGAATCGTTTAAAACCTTGTATACCACATATGTCATACCAATCCTGGAGTATGCAGGTCCAGCATGGAGTCCATACCTAGTCAAGCACAAGTCGAAGTTTGAGAAGGTTCAAAGGTATATTGTACCACCAGACTAGTTCCAGTACTACGAGGTATGAGTTACAAGCAAAGGCTACATGAATTAAACCCCCATCTTGTTGGAAGACAGAAGAGTTGGGGGAGACATGATTACAACATACAAAATTCTACGAGGAATTAATAACGACAGACAGCCTAACACGGGTGGTGTTCAAACAAGGGGACACAGGAGGAAACATTGTACCCAAATGAGCCACAGAGACATTAGAAAGAATTTTTCATCATCAGAATAGTTGGTGTATGGAATACATTAGGAAGTGATGTGGTGGAGGCTGACTCCATCCACAGTTTATAATGTAGATATGACAGTGCCCAATAGGCTCAGGAACCTGTACATCAGTTGATTAAAAGCTGTGAGGTGGGAACAATGAGCCGGAGCTCAAGCCCCGGAAGTACAATTAGGTGAGTACACACACCACAACCTCTACTTCAACCACACTCACAACCACCACACACACAACCACCACACACACACAACCACCACACACACACAACCACCACACACACACAACCACCACACACACAACCACCACACACACAACCACCACACACACACAACCACCACACTCACAACCACCACACACACAACCACCACACTCACAACCACCACACACACAACCACCACACTCACAACCACCACACACACAACCACCACACTCACAACCACCACACTTACAACCACCACACTCACAACCACCACACACACACAACCACCACACTCACAACCACAACACTCACAACCACCACACTTACAACCACCACACTCACAACCACCACACACACACAACCACCACACTCACAACCACCACACACACAACCACCACACTCACAACCACCACACTCACAACCACCACACTCACAACCACCACACACAACCACCACACTTACAACCACCACACTTACAACCACCACACTTACAACCACCACACTCACAACCACCACACACACAACCACCACACTCACAACCACCACACACACAACCACCACACTCACAACCACCACACACACAACCACCACACACAACCACCACACTTACAACCACCACACTCACAACCACCACACTCACAACCACCACACACACAACCACCACACTCACAACCACAACACTCACAACCACCATACTCACAACCACTACACTCACAACCACCACACTCACAACCACCACACACACAACCACCACACTTAAAACCACCACACATACAACCACCACACTCACAACCACCACACACACAACCACCACACACACAACCACCACACTCACAACCACCACACTCACAACCACCACACCCACCACACACACAACCACCACACACAACCACCACACACACACAACCACCACACTCACAACCACCACACTCACAACCACCACACCCACCACACACACAACCACCACTCACACAACCACCACACACACAACCACCACACACACACAACCACCACACACACAACCACCACACCCACCACACACACAACCACCACACACAACCACCACACACACAACCACCACACACACACAACCACCACACACACACAACCACCACACACACAACCATCTCACAACCACCACACACACAACCACCACACACAACCATCTCACAACCACCACACACACAACCACCACACTCACAACCACCACACTCACAAACACCACACACACAACCACCACACCCACCACACACACAACCACCACACACAACCACCACACACACACAACCACCACACACACACAACCACCACACACACAACCACCACACACACAACCACCACACTCACAACCACCACACTCACACAACCAACACACACACACAACCACCACACTCACAACCACCACACTCACAACCACCACACTCACAACCACCACACGCACAACCACCACACACACAACCACCACACACACAACCACCACACACACAACCACCACACACAACCGTCTCACAACCACCACACACACAACCACCACACTCACAACCACCACACACACAACCACCACACACACAACCACCACACACACAACCACCACACTCACCACCACCACACACACAACCACCACACTCACCACCACCACACTCACAACCACCACACTCACCACCACCACACACACACAATCACCACACACACACAACCACCACGCTCACCACCACCACGCTCACCACCACCAAACACACACAACCACCACACACACCACCACCACACACACACAACCACCACACACACACAACCATCACACACACACAACCACCACACTCACACAAGCACCACACACACACACAACCACCACACTCACCACCACCACACTCACCACCACCACACACACCACCACCACACTCACCACCACCACACACACCACCACCACACACAACCATCTCACTCACAACCACCACACACGCAACCACCACACACGCCACCACCACACTCACCACCACCACCACACACACAACCACCACACACACCACCACCACACTCACCACCACCACACTCACCACCACCACACGCACCACCACCACACTCACAACCACCACACACACCACCACCACACTCACCACCACCACACACACCACCACCACACTCACCACCACCACACACACCACCACACACAACCATCTCATTCACAACCACCACACACACAACCACCACACACAACCATCTCACTCACAACCACCACACACACAACCACCACACACACCACCACCACACACACCACCACCACACTCACAACCCCCACACACACAACCACCACACACACAACCACCACACTCACAACCACCACACTCACAACCACCACACTCACAACCACCACACACACAACCACCACACACAACCATCTCACAACCACCACACTCACAACCACCACACACACAACCACCACACTCACAACCACCACACACAACCACCACACTCACAACCAACACACTCACAACCACCACACACAACCACCACACTCACAACCAACACACAACCACCACAAACAACCATCTCACTCACAACCACCACACACACAACCACCACACTCACAACCACCACACACACAACCACCACACACACAACCACCACACTCACAACCACCACACACATCCACCACACACACACAACCACCACCACCACACACACAACCACCACACCCACACAACCACCACCATCACACACACAACCACCACACTCACCACCCCCACACACACAACCACCACACACACACTACAACCACCACACACTCACAACCACACAACACACAACCACCACACACAACCACCACACTCACAACCACCACACACACAACCACCACACACACAACTACCACGCACACAACCACCACACACACACAACCATCACACACAACCACCACATTCACAACCACCACACACACAACCACCACACACAACCACCACACACAACCATCTCACACAGAACCACCACACACACAACCACCACTCAACCATCTCACACACAACCATCTCACTCACAACCACCGCGCACAAAACCACCACACTCACAACCACCACACACACAAACACCACACACACAACCACCACACCCACCACACACACAACCACCACACACAACCACCACACACACAACCACCACACACACACAACCACCACACACACACAACCACCACACTCACAACCACCACACTCAAAACCACCACACACACACAACCACCACACTCACAACCACCACACTCACACAACCACCACACTCACACAACCACCACACACACACAACCACCACACACACACAACCACCACACACACAACCACCACACACACAACCACCACACTCACAACCACCACACACAACCATCTCACAACCACCACACACAACCACCACACTCACAACCACCACACTCACCACCACCACACACACAACCACCACACTCACCACCACCACACTCACCACCACCACACACACACACAATCACCACACACACACAACCACCACACTCACAACCACCACACTCACACAACCACCACACACACACACAACCACCACACACACACACAACCACCACACACACAACCACCACACACACAACCACCACACTCACCACCACCACCACACTCACAACCACCACACACACAACCACCACACTCACCACCACCACACACACCACCACCACTCACCACCACCACACTCACCACCACCACACACACCACCACCACACACAACCATCTCACTCACAACCACCACACACACAACCACCACACACAAGCATCTCACTCACAACCACCACACACACAACCACCACACACACCACCACCACACTCACTACCACCACCACACACACAACCACCACACTCACCACCACCACACACACCACGACCACAATCACCACCACCACACTCACCACCACCACACTCACCACCACCACACACACCACCAATACACACACACCACCACCACACTCACCACCACCACACTCACCACCACCACACTCACCACCACCACTCTCACCACCACCACACACACCACCTCCACACTCACCACCACCACACTCACCACCACCACAATCACCACCACCACACACACCACCATAACGCTCACCACCACCACACTCACCACCACCACACACACCACCTCCACCACACACCACCACCACACACACAACCACCACACACACAATCACCACACACACACAACCACCACACTCACACAATCATCACACACACACAACCATCACACACAACCACCACACTCACAAACACCACACACACACAACCATCTCACTCACAACCAACACACTCACAACCACCACACACACAACCACCACACACAACCACCACACACAACCATCTCACACAGAACCACCACACACACAACCATCTCACACACAACCATCTCACTCACAACCACCACACACACACAAACACCACACACACAACCACCACACCCACCACACACACAACCACCACACACAACCACCACACGCACAACCACCACACACACACAACCACCACACACACAACCACCACACTCACATCCACCACACTCACAACCACCACACTCAAAACCACCACACACACAACCACCACACACAACCACCACACTCACAACCACCACACTCACACAACCACCACACACACACAACCACCACACACACAACCACCACACACAACCACCACACACAACCAACACACACACACAAGCACCACACTCACAACCACCACACACACAACCACCACACACACAACCATCTCACAACTACCACACACAACCACCACACACACAACCACCACACATACAACCACCACACTCACAACCACCACACACACAACCACCACACACACAACCACCACACTCACAACCACCACACTCACACCCACCACACACACAACCACCACACACAACCACCACACACACACAACCACCACACACACAACCACCACACTCACAACCACCACACTCACAACCACCACACCCACCACACACACAACCACCACTCACACAACCACCACACACACAACCACCACACACACACAACCACCACACACACAACCACCACACCCACCACACACACAACCACCACACACAACCACCACACACACAACCACCACACACACACAACCACCACACACACACAACCACCACACACACACAACCACCACACACACAACCATCTCACAACCACCACACACACAACCACCACACACAACCATCTCACAACCACCACACACACAACCACCACACTCACAACCACCACACTCACAAACACCACACACACAACCACCACACCCACCACACACACAACCACCACACACACACAACCACCACACACACAACCACCACACTCACAACCACCACACTCACAACCACCACACTCACACAACCAACACACACACACAACCACCACACTCACAACCACCACACTCACAACCACCACACTCACAACCACCACACGCACAACCACCACACACACAACCACCACACTCACAACCACCACACGCACAACCACCACACACACAACCACCACACACACAACCACCACACACAACCGTCTCACAACCACCACACACACAACCACCACACTCACAACCACCACACACACAACCACCACACACACAACCACCACACACACAACCACCACACTCACCACCACCACACACACAACCACCACACTCACCACCACCACACTCACAACCACCACACTCACCACCACCACACACACACAATCACCACACACACACAACCACCACACTCACAACCACCACGCTCACCACCACCAAACACACACAACCACCACACACACCACCACCACACACACACAACCACCACACACACACAACCATCACACACACACAACCACCACACTCACACAAGCACCACACACACACACAACCACCACACTCACCACCACCACACTCACCACCACCACACACACCACCACCACACTTACCACCACCACACACACCACCACCACACACAACCATCTCACTCACAACCACCACACACGCAACCACCACACACGCCACCACCACACTCACCACCACCACCACACACACAACCACCACACACACAACCACCACACACACCACCACCACACTCACCACCACCACACTCACCACCACCACACGCACCACCACCACACTCACCACCACCACACACACCACCACCACACTCACCACCACCACACACACCACCACCACACTCACCACCACCACACACACCACCACACACAACCATCTCACTCACAACCACCACACACACAACCACCACACACAACCATCTCACTCACAACCACCACACACACAACCACCACACACACCACCACCACACACACCACCACCACACTCACAACCACCACACACACAACCACCACACACACAACCACCACACTCACAACCACCACACTCACAACCACCACACTCACAACCACCACACACACAACCACCACACACAACCATCTCACAACCACCACACTCACAACCACCACACACACAACCACCACACTCACAACCACCACCCACAACCACCACACTCACAACCAACACACTCACAACCACCACACACACAACCACCACACTCACAACCACCACACACAACCACCACACTCACAACCAACACACACACAACCACCACACACAACCATCTCACAACCACCACACTCACAACCACCACACACACAACCACCACACTCACAACCACCACACTCACAACCACCACACTCACAACCACCACACACAACCACCACACTTACAACCACCACACTTACAACCACCACACTTACAACCACCACACTCACAACCACCACACACACAACCACCACACTCACAACCACCACACACACAACCACCACACACACAACCACCACACACACAACCACCACACTCACAACCACCACACTCACAACCACCACACACATCCACCACACACACACAACCACCACCACCACACACACAACCACCACACCCACACAACCACCACACACAACCACCACCATCACACACACAACTACCACACTCACCACCCCCACACACACAACCACCACACACACTACAACCACCACACACTCACAACCACACAACACACAACCACCACACACAACCACCACACTGACAACCACCACACACACAACCACCACACACACAACTACCACGCACACAACCACCACACACACACAACCATCACACACAACCACCACATTCACAACCACCACACACACAACCACCACACACAACCACCACACACAACCATCTCACACAGAACCACCACACACACAACCACCACTCAACCATCTCACACACAACCATCTCACTCACAACCACCGCGCACAAAACCACCACACTCAGAACCACCACACACACAAACACCACACACACAACCACCACACCCACCACACACACAACCACCACACACACAACCACCACACACACACAACCACCACACACACACAACCACCACACTCACAACCACCACACTCAAAACCACCACACACACACAACCACCACACTCACAACCACCACACTCACACAACCACCACACTCACACAACCACCACACACACACAACCACCACACACACAACCACCACACACACAACCACCACACTCACAACCACCACACTCACAACCATCTCACAACCACCACACACAACCACCACACTCACAACCACCACACTCACCACCACCACACACACAACCACCACACTCACCACCACCACACACACACAACCACCACACACACACACAACCACCACACACACACACAACCACCACACACACAACCACCACACACACAACCACCACACTCACCACCACCACCACACTCACAACCACCACACACACAACCACCACACTCACCACCACCACACACACCACCACCACTCACCACCACCACACTCACCACCACCACACACACCACCACCACACACAACCATCTCACTCACAACCACCACACACACAACCACCACACACAAGCATCTCACTCACAACCACCACACACACAACCACCACACACACCACCACCACACTCACTACCACCACCACACACACAACCACCACACACACCACCACCACACTCACCACCACCACACTCACCACCACCACACACACCACCACCACACACACACCACCACCACACTCACCACCACCACACTCACCACCACCACACTCACCACCACCACTCTCACCACCACCACACACACCACCTCCACACTCACCACCACCACACTCACCACCACCACAATCACCACCACCACACACACCACCATAACGCTCACCACCACCACACTCACCACCACCACACACACCACCTCCACCACACACCACCACCACACACACAACCACCACACACACAACCACCACACACACACAACCACCACACTCACACAATCATCACACACACACAACCATCACACACAACCACCACACTCACAAACACCAAACACACACAACCATCTCACTCACAACCAACACACTCACAACCACCACACACACAACCACCACACACAACCACCACACACAACCATCTCACACAGAACCACCACACACACAACCATCTCACACACAACCATCTCACTCACAACCACCACACACACACAAACACCACACACACAACCACCACACCCACCACACACACAACCACCACACACAACCACCACACGCACAACCACCACACACACACAACCACCACACACACAACCACCACACTCACATCCAGCACACTCACAACCACCACACTCAAAACCACCACACACACAACCACCACACACAACCACCACACTCACAACCACCACACTCACACAACCACCACACACACACAACCACCACACACACAACCACCACACACAACCACCACACACAACCAACACACACACACAAGCACCACAATCACAACCACCACACACACAACCACCACACACACAACCATCTCACAACTACCACACACAACCACCACACACACAACCACCACACTCACAACCACCACACTCACAACCACCACACACCCAACCACCACACTCACCACCACCACACACACAACCACCACACACAACCATCTCACAACCACCACACACACAACCACCACACTCACAACCACCACACACTCAACCACCACACACACAACCACCACACACACAACCACCACACTCACAACCACCACACTCACCACCACACACACACACAATCACCACACACACACAACCACCACACTCACAACCACCACACTCACAACCACCACACTCACCACCACCACACACACCACCACCAAACACACACAACCACCACACACACCACCACCACACACACACAACCACCACACACACACAACCACCACACACACACACAACCACCACACTCACACAAGCACCACAGACACACACAACCACCACACACACAACCATCTCACTCACAACCACCACACACACAACCACCACACACACCACCACCACACTCACCACCACCACCACACTCACAACCACCACACACACAACCACCACACTCACCACCAACACACTCACCACCACCACACTCACCACCACCACACACACCACCACCACACACACTACCACCACACACAACCATCTCACTCACAACCACCACACTCACAACCACCACCACACACAACCATCTCACTCACAACCACCACACTCACAACCACTACTCACAACCACCACACACACAACCACCACACTCACAACCACCACACACACAACCACCACACTCACAACCACCACACACACAACCACCACACTCACAACCACCACACACACAACCACCACACTCACAACCACCACACTTACAACCACCACACTCACAACCACCACACACACAACCACCACACTCACAACCACAACACTCACAACCACAACACAACCACCACACTCACAACCACCACACACACAACCACCACACACACAACCACCACACTCACAACCACCACACACACAACCACCACACTCACAACCACCACACTCACAACCACCACACTCACAACCACCACACTCACAACCACCACACACAACCACCACACTTACAACCACCACACTTACAACCACCACACTCACAACCACCACACACACAACCACCACACTCACAACCACCACACACACAACCACCACACTCACAACCACCACACACACAACCACCACACTTACAACCACCACACTTACAACCACCACACTCACAACCACCACACTCACAACCACCACACTCACAACCACAACACTCACAACTACCATACTCACAACCACTACACTCACAACCACCACACTCACAACCACCACACACACAACCACCACACTTACAACCACCACACTCACAACCACCACACACACAACCACCACACACACAACCACCACACTCACAACCACCACACACACAACCACCACACACACACAACCACCACACTCACAACCACCACACTCACAACCACCACACCCACCACACACACAACCACCACTCACACAACCACCACACACAACCACCACACACACAACCACCACACACACACAACCACCACACACACAACCACCACACACACAACCACCACACCCACCACACACACAACCACCACACACAACCACCACACACACAACCACCACACACACACAACCACCACACACACACAACCACCACACACACACAACCACCACACACACACAACCACCACACACACAACCATCTCACAACCACCACACACACAACCACCTCACACAACCATCTCACAACCACCACACACACAACCACCACACTCACAACCACCACACTCACAACCACCTCACACAACCATCTCACAACCACCACACACACAACCACCACACTCACAACCACCACACACACAACCACCTCACACAACCATCTCACAACCACCACACACACAACCACCACACTCACAACCACCACACTCACAACCACCACACTCACAACCACCACACACACAACCACCACACTCACAACCACCACACACACAACCACCACACACATCCACCACACACACACAACCACCACCACCACACACACAACCACCACACCCACACAACCACCACACACAACCACCACCATCACACACACAACCACCACACTCACCACCACCACACACACAACCACCACACACACACTACAACCACCACACACTCACAACCACACAACACACAACCACCACACACAACCACCACACTCACAACCACCACACACACAACCACCACACACACAACTACCACGCACACAACCACCACACACACACACAACCATCACACACAACCACCACACTCACAACCACCACACACACAACCACCACACACAACCACCACACACAACCATCTCACACAGAACCACCACACACACAACCACCACTCAACCATCTCACACACAACCATCTCACTCACAACCACCGCGCACAAAACCACCACACTCACAACCACCACACACACAAACACCACACACACAACCACCACACCCACCACACACACAACCACCACACACAACCACCACACACACACAACCACCACACTCACAACCACCACACTCAAAACCACCACACACACACAACCACCACACACACAACCACCACACTCACAACCACCACACTCACACAACCACCACACACACACAACCACCACACACACAACCACCACACACACAACCACCACACTCACAACCACCACACACAACCATCTCACAACCACCACACACAACCACCACACTCACAACCACCACACTCACCACCACCACACACACAACCACCATACTCACCACCACCACACTCACCACCACCACACACACACACAATCACCACACACACACAACCACCACACTCACAACCACCACACTCACACAACCACCACACACACACACAACCACCACACACACAACCACCACACTCACCACCACCACCACACTCACAACCACCACACACACAACCACCACACTCACCACCACCACACACACCACCACCACTCACCACCACCACACTCACCACCACCATACACACCACCACACTCACCACCACCACACACACCACCACCACACACAACCATCTCACTCACAACCACCACACACACAACCACCACACACAAGCATCTCACTCACAACCACCACACACACAACCACCACACACACCACCACCACACTCACTACCACCACCACACACACAACCACCACACTCACCACCACCACACACACCACGACCACAATCACCACCACCACACTCACCACTACCACACTCACCACCACCACACACACCACCACCACACACACACCACTACCACACCCACCACCACCACACTCACCACCACCACACTCACCACCACCACCACTCTCACCACCACCACCACACACACCACCTCCACACTCACCACCACCACACTCACCACCACCACAATCACCACCACCACACACACCACCACACACACCACCACCACGCTCACCACCACCACACTCACCACCACCACACACACCACCTCCACCATACACCACCACCACACACACACAACCACCACACACACACAACCACCACACTCACACAATCATCACACACACACAACCATCACACACAACCACCACACTCACAAACACCACACACACACAACCATCTCACTCACAACCAACACACTCACAACCACCACACACACAACCACCACACACAACCACCACACACAACCATCTCACACAGAACCACCACACACACACAACCACCACACACACAACCACCACACACAACCACCACACACAACCAACACACACACACAACCACCACACTCACAACCACCACACACACAACCACCACACACACAACCATCTCACAACCACCACACACACAACCACCACACTCACAACCACCACACACCCAACCACCACACTCACCACCACCACACACACAACCACCACACACAACCATCTCACAACCACCACACACACAACCACCACACTCACAACCACCACACACTCAACCACCACACACACAAACACCACACACACAACCACCACACTCACAACCACCACACTCACCACCACCACACACACACAATCACCACACACACACAACCACCACACTCACAACCACCACACTCACAACCACCACACTCACCACCACCACACACACCACCACCAAACACACACAACCACCACACACACACACAACCACCACACTCACACAAGCACCACAGACACACACAACCACCACACACACAACCATCTCACTCACAACCACCACACACACAACCACCACACACACCACCACCACACTCACCACCACCACCACACTCACAACCACCACACACACAACCACCACACTCACCACCAACACACTCACCACCACCACACTCACCACCACCACACACACCACCACCACACACACCACCTCCACCATACACCACCACCACACACACACAACCACCACACACACACAACCACCACACTCACACAATCATCACACACACACAACCATCACACACAACCACCACACTCACAAACACCACACACACACAACCATCTCACTCACAACCAACACACTCACAACCACCACACACACAACCACCACACACAACCACCACACACAACCATCTCACACAGAACCACCACACACACACAACCACCACACACACAACCACCACACACAACCACCACACACAACCAACACACACACACAACCACCACACTCACAACCACCACACACACAACCACCACACACACAACCATCTCACAACCACCACACACACAACCACCACACTCACAACCACCACACACCCAACCACCACACTCACCACCACCACACACACAACCACCACACACAACCATCTCACAACCACCACACACACAACCACCACACTCACAACCACCACACACTCAACCACCACACACACAAACACCACACACACAACCACCACACTCACAACCACCACACTCACCACCACCACACACACACAATCACCACACACACACAACCACCACACTCACAACCACCACACTCACAACCACCACACTCACCACCACCACACACACCACCACCAAACACACACAACCACCACACACACACACAACCACCACACTCACACAAGCACCACAGACACACACAACCACCACACACAACCATCTCACTCACAACCACCACACACACAACCACCACACACACCACCACCACACTCACCACCACCACCACACTCACAACCACCACACACACAACCACCACACTCACCACCAACACACTCACCACCACCACACTCACCACCACCACACACACCACCACCACACACACCACCACCACACACAACCATCTCACTCACAACCACCACACTCACAACCACCACCACACACAACCATTTCACTCACAACCACCACACTCACAACCACCACACTCACAACCACCACACACACCACCACCACACTCACCACCACCACCACACTCACCACCAACACACTCACCACCACCACACTCACCACCACCACACACACCACCACCACACACAACCATCTCACTCACAACCAACACACACACAACCACCACACTCACAACCACCACACTCACCACCACCACACACACCACCACCACACACACCACCACCACACACACAACCAACACACTCACCACCACCACACTCACCACCACCACACACACCACCACCACACCACACAACCATCTCACTCACAACCACCACACACACCACCACCACACTCACAACCACCACACACACCACCACCACACACACCACCACCACACTCACCACCACCACACTCACCACCACCACACTCACCACCACCACACACACCACCACCACACACACCACCACCACACTCACCACCACCACACTCACCACCACCACACTCACCACCACCACACTCACCACCACCACACTCACAACCACCACACACACCACCACCACATTCACCACCACCACACACACCACCACCACACTCACCACCACCACACTCACCACCACCACACACACCACCACCACACTCACCACCACCACACACACCACCACCACACACACCACCACCACACTCACCACCACCACACTCACCACCACCACACTCACCACCAACACACTCACCACCACCACACTCACCACCAACACACTCACCACCACCACACTCACCACCACCACACACACCACCACCACACACACCACCACCACACTCACCACCAACACACTCACCACCACCACACTCACCACCACCACACTCACCACCACCACACTCACCACCACCACACTCACCACCACCACACTCACCACCACCACACTCACCACCACCACACACACCACCACCACACACAACCATCTCACTCACAACCAACACACTCACAACCACCACACACACAACCACCACACACACCACCACCACACACACCACCACAACACTCACCACCAACACACTCACCACCACCACACTCACCACCACCACACACACCACCACCACACCACACAACCATCTCACTCACAACCACCACACACACCACCACCACACTCACCACCACCACACACACCACCACCACACCACACAACCATCTCACTCACAACCACCACACACACAACCACCACACACACCACCACCACACACACCACCACCACACTCACAACCACCACACACACCACCACCACACACACCACCACCACACACACCACCACCACACCACACAACCATCTCACTCACAACCACCACACACACAACCACCACACACACCACCACCACACTCACCACCACCACCACACACACAACCACCACACACACAACCAACACACACACCACCACCACACTCACCACCACCACACTCACCACCACCACACACACCACCACCACACACACCACCACCACACACACCACCACACACACTCACCACCACCACACACACCACCACCACACTCACCACCACCACACTCACCACCACCACACTCACCACCACCACACACACAACCACCACACACACAACCACCACACACACACAACCACCACACTCACACAACCATCACACACACACAACCATCACACACAACCACCACACTCACAAACACCACACACACAACCTCACTCACAACAACCACACACACAACCACCGCACACACACAACGACCGCACACACACAACCATCGCACACACACACAACCACCAAACTCGCAACCAACACACTCGCAACCACCACACACACAACCTTCTCACTCACAACCACCACAACACACACAACCACCAAACTCACAACCAATACACACAACCACCACACACACAACCATCTCACTCACAACCACCACACACACAACCACCACACACACAACCACAAACACAACCACCACAAACACAACCATCGTAGTGAGTGGTAGTGAGTGGTAGTGAGTGGTAGTGAGTGTAGTAGTGATAGTAGAGTGTAGGAGTGTAGTAGTGATAGTAGAGTGGTAGTGAGTGTAGTAGTGAGTGGTAGTGAGTGATGGTTGTGGTGTGATCAGTCCTCCTGGACTGATCAACCAGCAACCAGGAGGCGTGGTCGACGACCGGGCCGCGGGGACACTAAGCCCCGGAAGCACCTCAAGGTAGGTGGTTGTGAGAGTGTGGTGGTTGTGTGTGTGGTGGTTGTGTGTGTGGTGGTTGTGGGTGTGGTGGTTGTGTGTGTGGTGGTTGTGTTTGTGGTGGTTGTGTGTGTGGTGGTTGTGAGTGTGGTGGTTGTGTGTGTGGTGGTTGTGAGTGTGGTGGTTGTGTGTGTGGTGGTTGTGAGTGTGGTGGTTGTGTGTCCATCACACACACAACCACCACACTCACAACCACCACACTCACAACCACCACACACACAACCACCACAAACACAACAACTGTGGGTTATTTGGGCTTGATTCTGATTAATTAATAATTAAAATAGTAAATTAAATTACGAAGGACCACCCGCTTTTAAAGTAAAGAGGGAAACTGAGAATTTCAGATCATTAGATAAAATTCTAGAGAAAACCAGTGACTATGGATATGACTAGAAAGTATGATCATAAGAATAATTAATGGGCTGTATTATTAAAGAAACAAACCTCAAACACCTACATTGGGGGGTTATTACTGGAGGTCAGTACGTCCAGGAATCAGTGTGGTTCGTTCACTAATTCAATTAATAATAATCTAATCCTATAAATAATGCTGAATATAATATTATTCATATAAAGAAGAACATGAATATGAGCATAGTAATGAGTTACAGTAAATCACACATTAATATTAAACATTCTGAATGTATCAAATTGCTAGAATATGGAAAAAAAGAAATAAGCCTTAGCTTGTAGTAGGTTCCTTTAGATAACTCTGGAAGTCCTCTTAATCTCCAAGTCTGGTACACGGACGAATGGCACGATTAACATGGAGAAGGCAGCGTGAGGAATTCGTCTCTCGAGCTGCAAGATAAATAACTACCAGTAGCAATTGATTTAACTACTCAATTCATATTCAAGATTATTGATATCTACAGATGGAATTCTAATCACCTGTTATTAGGTGTTATCTCGCCGCGTGACGAACAATCACCCCGCTATTATTAAACATGTAAATGATGCATCAAATAAAAGGTACTTAGCTGTGGGCACTGTATAAGTATTAAGATTGCCGTAATTTCGCATCCCAGGCTCCGGTGAACCTATCCTGGATTGATGCGTTTCAAGCTGGCTGATCACGTGTCGTCAGGAACCAAGTCTAGGGGTCCCTCATTTAACACCAGCACTAGTTGAAGATATTATCTGCAAGGTCGTTCACGCCTCACAGTGGCGGCTTTCATCTGCGGATGAATAACACCTGCCCGATTTACTGGGCAACGGCGTCGTTTATGAGTACGGTAAGTGCAGTTCTGCTTCCTTCCGGCTCTGCACGTGTCCGCGTACCGACTGTGGGGGATGGCGTCCCTCCAACCCACGCCGAGTCGACGTTCATAACACAAATTATTGTCTTGAACATTAATATTTCTCGCATTCGCGCTTGAAACTCTAAAGACTGGACGGGTTTATTATTTAGAGGAACGAAATATTATTATTTAACTATTTAAGAATAGTAAATATATAAGGGAGAGGAATTAATGTCTCCCCATGGCATTCATTGATGACGTTAACACTATCGCGAGGTAGACGCTATGATTCTAACGCTCTATTCGGCTTTTAGTTAGAGAACAATTCGTCTGCAATCAGTTGTCATACAGAATGCTTTAATTATGGAGAATCGTATTTAATTCTCACACAAATTGAATATAATGTGTTTTACTGTAAAGAAATCTGACGCAATACTGGCGTCAGGTGACGTGAGAATTCTAGCCTAATGCACAGATGAATTATTAGTACAGGAGAATTCTACGAGTTGTTAATTTTACTTACTACAATATTAAGTATGGTTAGTAATAAGTAATGAGAATACAACAATGTTGTATTCGATGTTGGAAATATCCAACAACAACCACACTCACAACCACCACACACACAACCACCACACACACAACCACCACACACACAACCACCACACACACAACCACCACAAACACAACCACCACACACACAACCACCACACACACAACCACCACACACACAACCACCACACACACAACCACCAACACACAACCACCACACACACAACCACTACACACACAACCACCACACACACAACCACCACACACCACCACAACCACACAACCATCACACACACATCAGAGATAAGAGAGGGAATAGCTAACCAGGAACCACTGGAAGAGTTTGAGATTACCAGCAGGGAAGTAAGGAAGTGTTTACTAGAATTGGATGTGACAAAGGCTATAGGTCCAGATGGAATCTCCCCTTGGATACTAAAGGAAGGAGCAGAAGAACCGTGCCTCCTGCTCTCCATGGTGTATAACAAATCACTGGCAACAGGGGAACTGCCAGAAATTTGGAAAGCAGCTAACGTAGTCCCGATATACAAGAAAGGGGATAGACAGGAGGCACTGAATTACAGACCAGTGTCCCTAACCTGCATACCATGCAAGTTGATGGAGAAGATTGTGCGAAGAAAGCTAGTGGAACATCTGGAGCGAAAGAACTTTGTAACACAGCATCAACATGGATTCAGGGATGGCAGGTCCTGCCTCACAGGGTTACTTGAATTCTACGACCAGGCAACAAAAATAAGGCAAGAAAGAGAAGGGTGGGCAGACTGCATATTTTTGGATTGTCAGAAAGCCTTTGACACAGTGCCACACAAGAGGCTAGTGAAAAAACTGGAGATGCAGGCTGGAGTCAAAGGGAAGGTACTCCGTTGGATACAGGAGTACCTAAGTAACAGGAGACAACGAGTCAGTGTGAGGGGTGAGGTCTCAGATTGGCGAGACGTTACGAGTGGAGTACCGCAGGGGTCAGTCCTTGGACCTATACTGTTTCTGATATATGTAAATGATCTTCCAGAGGGTATAGAATCGTTTCTCTCAATGTTTGCCGATGATGCAAAAATTATGAGGAGGATTGAAACTGAGGACGATAGTAGGAGGCTACAAGATGACCTAGACAGACTGAGTGAATGGTCCAACAAATGGCTGTTGAAGTTCAACCCGAGTAAATGCAAAGTAATGAAACTAGGTGGTGGAAATAGGAGGCCAAACACAGGATACAGAATAGGAGATGAAGTACTTAATGAAACGAACAGAGAGAAAGATCTAGGAGTTGATATCACACCAAACCTGTCTCCTGAAGCCCACATAAAAAGAATAACGTCTGCGGCATATGCGAGGCTGGCTAACATCAGAACAGCGTTCAGGAACCTGTGTAAGGAATCATTCAGAATCTTGTACACCACATATGTAAGACCAATCCTGGAGTATGCGGCCCCAGCATGGAGCCCGTACCTTGTCAAGCACAAGACGAAGCTGGAAAAAGTCCAAAGGTATGACACTAGACTAGTCCCAGAACTAAGAGGCATGAGTTACGAGGAAAGGCTGCGGGAAATGCACCTTACGACACTGGAAGACAAAAGAGTAAGGGGAGACATGATCACAACCTACAAAATCCTCATAGGAATCGACCGGGTAAACAAGGATAAACTTTTCAACACTGGTGGGACGCGAACAAGGGGACACAGGTGGAAACTGTGTACTCACATGAGCCACAAAGACGTTAGTAGGAACTTTTTCAGTGTCAGAGTAGTTAACGGATGGAATGCATTAGGCAGTGATGTGGTGGAGGCTGACTCCATACTCAGTTTTAAATGTAGATATGATAGAGCTCAGTAGGCTCAGGAATCTGTACACCAGTTGATTGACAGTTGAGAGGCGGGACCAAAGAGCCAAAGCTCAACCCCCGCAAGCACAAATAGGTGAGTACAAATAGGTGAGTACACAACCACCACACACACAACCACCACACACACACAACCACCACAAACATAACCATGACACACAACTATCACACACACAACCATCACACACACAACCACCACACACAACCACCACACTCACAACCACCACACACACAACCACCACACTCACAACCACCACACACACAACCACCACACACACCACCACCACACTCACCACCACCATACACACCACCACCACACTCACCACCACCATACACACAACCACCACAAACACAACCACCACACACACAACCACCACACACACAACCAACACACACACAACCACCACACACACAACCACCACACACAAGCATCTCACTCACAACCACCACACACACAACCACCACACACACCACCACCACACTCACTACCACCACCACACACACAACCACCACACTCACCACCACCACACACACCACGACCACAATCACCACCACCACACTCACCACCACCACACTCACCACCACCACACTCACCACCACCACACACACCACCACCACACTCACCACCACCACACTCACCACCACCACACACACCACCACCACACACACACCACTACCACACCCACCACCACCACACTCACCACCACCACACTCACCACCACCACTCTCACCACCACCACCACACACACCACCTCCACACTCACCACCACCACACTCACCACCACCACAATCACCACCACCACACACACCACCACACACACCACCACCACGCTCACCACCACCACACTCACCACCACCACACACACCACCTCCACCACACACCACCACCACACACACAACCACCACACACACACAACCACCACACTCACACAATCATCACACACACACAACCATCACACACAACCACCACACTCACAAACACCACACACACACAACCATCTCACTCACAACCAACACACTCACAACCACCACACACACAACCACCACACACAACCACCACACACAACCATCTCACACAGAACCACCACACACACACAACCACCACACACACAACCACCACACACAACCACCACACACAACCAACACACACACACAACCACCACACTCACAACCACCACACACACAACCACCACACACACAACCATCTCACAACCACCACACACAACCACCACACACACAACCACCACACTCACAACCACCACACTCACCACCACCACACACACAACCACCACACACAACCATCTCACAACCACCACACACACAACCACCACACTCACAACCACCACACACTCAACCACCACACACACAACCACCACACACACAACCACCACACTCACAACCACCACACTCACCACCACCACACACACACAATCACCACACACACACAACCACCACACTCACAACCACCACACTCACAACCACCACACTCACCACCACCACACACACCACCACCAAACACACACAACCACCACACACACACACAACCACCACACTCACACAAGCACCACAGACACACACAACCACCACACACACAACCATCTCACTCACAACCACCACACACACAACCACCACACACACCACCACCACACTCACCACCACCACCACACTCACAACCACCACACACACAACCACCACACTCACCACCAACACACTCACCACCACCACACTCACCACCACCACACTCACCACCACCACACACACCACCACCACACACACCACCACCACACACAACCATCTCACTCACAACCACCACACTCACAACCACCACCACACACAACCATTTCACTCACAACCACCACACTCACAACCACCACACTCACAACCACCACACACACCACCACCACACTCACCACCACCACCACACTCACCACCAACACACTCACCACCACCACACTCACCACCACCACACACACCACCACCACACACAACCATCTCACTCACAACCAACACACACACAACCACCACACTCACAACCACCACACTCACCACCACCACACACACCACCACCACACACACCACCACCACACACACAACCAACACACTCACCACCACCACACTCACCACCACCACACACACCACCACCACACCACACAACCATCTCACTCACAACCACCATACACACCACCACCACACTCACAACCACCACACACACCACCACCACACTCACCACCACCACACTCACCACCACCACACACACCACCACCACACTCACCACCACCACACTCACCACCACCACACTCACCACCACCACACTCACCACCACCACACTCACCACCACCACACTCACAACCACCACACACACCACCACCACATTCACCACCACCACACACACCACCACCACACTCACCACCACCACACTCACCACCACCACACACACCACCACCACACTCACCACCACCACACACACCACCACCACACACACCACCACCACACTCACCACCACCACACTCACCACCACCACACTCACCACCAACACACTCACCACCACCACACTCACCACCAACACACTCACCACCACCACACTCACCACCACCACACACACCACCACACACACCACCACCACACTCACCACCAACACACTCACCACCACCACACTCACCACCACCACACTCACCACCACCACACTCACCACCACCACACTCACCACCACCACACACACCACCACCACACACAACCATCTCACTCACAACCAACACACTCACAACCACCACACACACAACCACCACACACACCACCACCACACACACCACCACCACACACACCACCACCACACTCACCACCAACACACTCACCACCACCACACTCACCACCACCACACACACCACCACCACACCACACAACCATCTCACTCACAACCACCACACACACCACCACCACACTCACCACCACCACACACACCACCACCACACCACACAACCATCTCACTCACAACCACCACACACACAACCACCACACACACCACCACCACACACACCACCACCACACTCACAACCACCACACACACCACCACCACACACACCACCACCACACACACCACCACCACACCACACAACCATCTCACTCACAACCACCACACACACAACCACCACACACACCACCACCACACTCACCACCACCACCACACACACAACCACCACACACACAACCAACACACACACCACCACCACACTCACCACCACCACACTCACCACCACCACACACACCACCACCACACTCACCACCACCACACTCACCACCACCACACCACCACCACCACACACACCACCACCACACACACCACCACACACACCACCACCACACTCACCACCACCACACTCACCACCACCACACACACAACCACCACACACACAACCACCACACACACACAACCACCACACTCACACAACCATCACACACACACAACCATCACACACAACCACCACACTCACAAACACCACACACACAACCTCACTCACAACAACCACACACACAACGACCGCACACACACAACGACCGCACACACACAACCATCGCACACACACACAACCACCAAACTCGCAACCAACACACTCACAACCACCACACACACAACCTTCTCACTCACAACCACCACAACACACACAACCACCAAACTCACAACCAATACACACAACCACCACACACACAACCATCTCACTCACAACCACCACACACACAACCACCACACACACAACCACAAACACAACCACCACAAACACAACCATCGTAGTGAGTGGTAGTGAGTGGTAGTGAGTAGTAGTGAGTGGTAGTGAGTGTAGTAGTGATAGTAGAGTGTAGGAGTGTAGTAGTGATAGTAGAGTGGTAGTGAGTGTAGTAGTGAGTGGTAGTGAGTGATGGTTGTGGTGTGATCAGTCCTCCTGGACTGATCAACCAGCAACCAGGAGGCGTGGTCGACGACCGGGCCGCGGGGACACTAAGCCCCGGAAGCACCTCAAGGTAGGTGGTTGTGAGAGTGTGGTGGTTGTGTGTGTGGTGGTTGTGTGTGTGGTGGTTGTGGGTGTGGTGGTTGTGTGTGTGGTGGTTGTGTTTGTGGTGGTTGTGTGTGTGGTGGTTGTGAGTGTGGTGGTTGTGTGTGTGGTGGTTGTGAGTGTGGTGGTTGTGTGTGTGGTGGTTGTGAGTGTGGTGGTTGTGTGTCCATCACACACACAACCATCACACACACAACCACCACACTCACAACCACCACACTCACAACCACCACACACACAACCACCACAAACACAACAACTGTGGGTTATTTGGGCTTGATTCTGATTAATTAATAATTAAAATAGTAAATTAAATTACGAAGGACCACCCGCTTTTAAAGTAAAGAGGGAAACTGAGAATTTCAGATCATTAGATAAAATTCTAGAGAAAACCAGTGACTATGGATATGACTAGAAAGTATGATCATAAGAATAATTAATGGGCTGTATTATTAAAGAAACAAACCTCAAACACCTACATTGGGGGGTTATTACTGGAGGTCAGTACGTCCAGGAATCAGTGTGGTTCGTTCACTAATTCAATTAATAATAATCTAATCCTATAAATAATGCTGAATATAATATTATTCATATAAAGAAGAACATGAATATGAGCATAGTAATGAGTTACAGTAAATCACACATTAATATTAAACATTCTGAATGTATCAAATTGCTAGAATATGGAAAAAAAGAAATAAGCCTTAGCTTGTAGTAGGTTCCTTTAGATAACTCTGGAAGTCCTCTTAATCTCCAAGTCTGGTACACGGACGAATGGCACGATTAACATGGAGAAGGCAGCGTGACGAATTCGTCTCTCGAGCTGCAAGATAAATAACTACCAGTAGCAATTGATTTAACTACTCAATTCATATTCAAGATTATTGATATCTACAGATGGAATTCTAATCACCTGTTATTAGGTGTTATCTCGCCGCGTGACGAACAATCACCCCGCTATTATTAAACATGTAAATGATGCATCAAATAAAAGGTACTTAGCTGTGGGCACTGTATAAGTATTAAGATGCCGTAATTTCGCATCCCAGGCTCCGGTGAACCTATCCTGGATTGATGCGTTTCAAGCTGGCTGATCACGTGTCGTCAGGAACCAAGTCTAGGGGTCCCTCATTTAACACCAGCACTAGTTGAAGATATTATCTGCAAGGTCGTTCACGCCTCACAGTGGCGGCTTTCATCTGCGGATGAATAACACCTGCCCGATTTACTGGGCAACGGCGTCGTTTATGAGTACGGTAAGTGCAGTTCTGCTTCCTTCCGGCTCTGCACGTGTCCGCGTACCGACTGTGGGGGATGGCGTCCCTCCAACCCACGCCGAGTCGACGTTCATAACACAAATTATTGTCTTGAACATTAATATTTCTCGCATTCGCGCTTGAAACTCTAAAGACTGGACGGGTTTATTATTTAGAGGAACGAAATATTATTATTTAACTATTTAAGAATAGTAAATATATAAGGGAGAGGAATTAATGTCTCCCCATGGCATTCATTGATGACGTTAACACTATCGCGAGGTAGACGCTATGATTCTAACGCTCTATTCGGCTTTTAGTTAGAGAACAATTCGTCTGCAATCAGTTGTCATACAGAATGCTTTAATTATGGAGAATCGTATTTAATTCTCACACAAATTGAATATAATGTGTTTTACTGTAAAGAAATCTGACGCAATACTGGCGTCAGGTGACGTGAGAATTCTAGCCTAATGCACAGATGAATTATTAGTACAGGAGGAATTCTACGAGTTGTTAATTTTACTTACTACAATATTAAGTATGGTTAGTAATAAGTAATGAGAATACAACAATGTTGTATTCGATGTTGGAAATATCCAACAACAACCACACTCACAACCACCACACACACAACCACCACACACACAACCACCACACACACAACCACCACACACACAACCACCACAAACACAACCACCACACACACAACCACCACACACACAACCACCACACACACAACCACCACACACACAACCACCAACACACAACCACCACACACACAACCACTACACACACAACCACCACACACACAACCACCACACACCACCACAACCACACAACCATCACACACACATCAGAGATAAGAGAGGGAATAGCTAACCAGGAACCACTGGAAGAGTTTGAGATTACCAGCAGGGAAGTAAGGAAGTGTTTACTAGAATTGGATGTGACAAAGGCTATAGGTCCAGATGGAATCTCCCCTTGGATACTAAAGGAAGGAGCAGAAGAACCGTGCCTCCTGCTCTCCATGGTGTATAACAAATCACTGGCAACAGGGGAACTGCCAGAAATTTGGAAAGCAGCTAACGTAGTCCCGATATACAAGAAAGGGGATAGACAGGAGGCACTGAATTACAGACCAGTGTCCCTAACCTGCATACCATGCAAGTTGACGGAGAAGATTGTGCGAAGAAAGCTAGTGGAACATCTGGAGCGAAAGAACTTTGTAACACAGCATCAACATGGATTCAGGGATGGCAGGTCCTGCCTCACAGGGTTACTTGAATTCTACGACCAGGCAACAAAAATAAGGCAAGAAAGAGAAGGGTGGGCAGACTGCATATTTTTGGATTGTCAGAAAGCCTTTGACACAGTGCCACACAAGAGGCTAGTGAAAAAACTGGAGATGCAGGCTGGAGTCAAAGGGAAGGTACTCCGTTGGATACAGGAGTACCTAAGTAACAGGAGACAACGAGTCAGTGTGAGGGGTGAGGTCTCAGATTGGCGAGACGTTACGAGTGGAGTACCGCAGGGGTCAGTCCTTGGACCTATACTGTTTCTGATATATGTAAATGATCTTCCAGAGGGTATAGAATCGTTTCTCTCAATGTTTGCCGATGATGCAAAAATTATGAGGAGGATTGAAACTGAGGACGATAGTAGGAGGCTACAAGATGACCTAGACAGACTGAGTGAATGGTCCAACAAATGGCTGTTGAAGTTCAACCCGAGTAAATGCAAAGTAATGAAACTAGGTGGTGGAAATAGGAGGCCAAACACAGGATACAGAATAGGAGATGAAGTACTTAATGAAACGAACAGAGAGAAAGATCTAGGAGTTGATATCACACCAAACCTGTCTCCTGAAGCCCACATAAAAAGAATAACGTCTGCGGCATATGCGAGGCTGGCTAACATCAGAACAGCGTTCAGGAACCTGTGTAAGGAATCATTCAGAATCTTGTACACCACATATGTAAGACCAATCCTGGAGTATGCGGCCCCAGCATGGAGCCCGTACCTTGTCAAGCACAAGACGAAGCTGGAAAAAGTCCAAAGGTATGACACTAGACTAGTCCCAGAACTAAGAGGCATGAGTTACGAGGAAAGGCTGCGGGAAATGCACCTTACGACACTGGAAGACAAAAGAGTAAGGGGAGACATGATCACAACCTACAAAATCCTAAGAGGAATCGACCGGGTAAACAAGGATAAACTTTTCAACACTGGTGGGACGCGAACAAGGGGACACAGGTGGAAACTGTGTACTCACATGAGCCACAAAGACGTTAGTAGGAACTTTTCAGTGTCAGAGTAGTTAACGGATGGAATGCATTAGGCAGTGATGTGGTGGAGGCTGACTCCATACTCAGTTTTAAATGTAGATATGATAGAGCCCAGTAGGCTCAGGAATCTGTACACCAGTTGATTGACAGTTGAGAGGCGGGACCAAAGAGCCAAAGCTCAACCCCCGCAAGCACAAATAGGTGAGTACAAATAGGTGAGTACACAACCACCACACACACAACCACCACACACACAACCACCACAAACATAACCATGACACACAACTATCACACACACAACCATCACACACACAACCACCACACACAACCACCACACACACAACCACCACACACACAACCACCACACTCACAACCACCACACACACAACCACCACACACACAACCACCACACACACAACCACCACACACACAACCACCACAAACACAACCACCACACACACAACCACCACACACACAACCAACACACACACAAACCACCACACACACACACACCCACCACACTCACAACCACCACAAACACAACCGCCACACTCACAACCACCACACTCACAACCACCACACACACACAACCACCACACACACAACCACCACACACACAACCATCACACACACAACCACCACACTCACAACCACCACACACACACCCACCACACTCACAACCTCCACACACACCAACCACCACACACACAACCACCACACACACACCCACCACACTCACAACCACCACACACAACCATCACACACACAACCACCACACACACAACCACCACACCCACAACTACCACACCTACAACCACCACACCCACAACCACCACACACACAACCATCACACACACAACCATCACACACACAACCACCACACGCACAACCACCACACACACACACCAATCACACACAACCACAAACACAACCACCACACACACACAACCACCACAAACACAACCACCACACACACAACCACCACACTCTCACAACCACCACAATCTCACAACCACCACAAACACAACCACCACACACACAACCACCACACACACAACCAAGACACTCACAACCACCACACACACAACCACCACACACACAACCACCACACAACCACCACATACACAACCACCACAAAAACAACCACCACACACACAACCATCACACACATAACCACCACACACACAACCATCACACACACAACCACCACACACACAACCACCACACTCTCACAACCACCACACACACAACCATCACACACACAACCACACACACAACCACAAACACAACCACCACACACACACAACCACCACAAACACAACCATCACACACAACCACCACACACACAACCACCACAAACACAACCACCACACACACAACCACCACAAACACAACCACCACACACACAACCACCACACACACAACCACCACAAACACAACCACCACAAACACAACCACAACACACACAACCACCACACACACAACCACCACACACAACCACGCCACACAACCAACACACACACAACTACCACACACACAACCACCACAAACACAACCACCACACACACCAATCACCACACAACACACAACCACACACTCACAACCACCACACTCACAACCACCACACACACAACCACCACACACACACACAACCACTAGACACACAACCATCACACTCACAACCACCACACACACAACCCCCAAACCCACACAACCACCACACTCATAACCATCACACAACCACCACACTCACAACCACCACACTCACAACCACCACACTCACAACCACCACACTCACAACCACCACACTCACACAACCACCACACACACAACCACCACACACACAACCACCACACACACACAACCACCACACACACACACACAACCACCACAAACACACAACCGCCACACTCACAACCACCACACTCACAACCACCACACACACACAACCACCACCACACAACCACCACCACACACAACCGCCACACACACAACCACCACACTCACAACCACCACACACACACACAACTAGCACAGACACACAACCACCACAAACACACAACCGCCACACTCACAACCACCACACTCACATCAACCAAACACACACAACCACCACACACACAACCACCACACTCACAACCACCACACACACACCCACCACACTCACAACCACCACACACACAACCATCACACACACAACCACCACACACACAACCACCACACTCACAACTACCACACCTACAACCACCACACCCATAACCACCACTCACAACCACCACAAACACACAACCACTACACACACAACCACCACATACACAACCATCACACTCACAACCACCACACTCACACAACCACCACACTCACAACTACCACACTCACAACCATCACACTCACAACCACCACACACACAACCACCACACACAACCATCACACACACAACCACCACACACACACAACCACCACACACACACCCATCACACACACAACCACCACACACACAACCCCCAAACACACACAACCACCACACTCACAACCACCACACTCACAACCACCACACACACAACCACCACAAAAACAACCACCACACACACAACCATCACACACATAACCACCACACACACAACCATCACACACACAACCACCACACACACAACCACCACACACACAACCACCACACTCACAACCACCACACACACAACCATCACACACAACCACCACACACACAACCACAAACACAACCACCACACACACACAACCACCACAAACACAACCATCACACAACCACCACAAACACAACCACCACACACACAACCACCACAAACACAACCACCACACACACAACCACCACACACACAACCACCACAAACACAACCACCACAAACACAACCACCACAAACACAACCACAACACACACAACCACCACACACACAACCACCACACACACAACCACGCCACACAACCACCACACACACAACCACCACACACACAACAACCACAAACACAACCACCACACACAACCACCACACACACCAACCACCACACACACACAACCACCACACACACAACCACCACACACTCACAACCATCACACACAACCACCACACACACAACCACAAACACCACCACACACACACAACCACCACAAACACAACCAATACACACAACTATCACACACACAACCACCACACTCACAACCACCACACTCACAACCACCACACACACACAACTACCACACACACAACCACCACACTCACAACCACCACACACACACCACACACACAACCATCACACACAACCACCACACTCACAACCACCACCACACACACAACCACCACACACACACAACCACCACAAACACACAACCACCACACTCACAACCACCACACTCACAACCACCAAACACACACAACCACCACACACACAACCACCACACACACAACCATAACACAAACAACCACCACACTCACAACCACCACACACACACCCACCAAACTCACAACCACCACACTCACACAACCACCACACTCACACAACAACCACACACACACAACCACCACACACACACAACCACCACACTCCCAACCACCACACACACACAACCACCACTCACACAACCACCACAGACACAACCAGCATACTCACACCCAGCACACTCACAACCACCACACTCACATCCACCACACACAACCATCACACACACAACCACCACACTCACAACCACCACACACACAACCACCACACTCACAACCACCACACACACACACAACCATCACACACAACCACCACACACACACAACCACCACACTCACAACCACTACACACAACCATCACACACACAACCACCACACAAAACCACCACACACACACAACCAACACACACACACAACCACGACACACACAACCAACACACACACACAACCACCACACACAACCACCACACACACAACCATCACCCACACAACCACCACACACGCAACAAACACACACACCACCACTACACACACAACCATCACACACATAACCATCACACACACAACAACCACACACACAACCACCACACACACAACCACCACACACACAACCACCACACACACAACTATCACACACAACCACCACACACACAAACACAAACACAACCACCACACACACACAACCACCACAAACACAACCATCACACACAACCACCACACACACAACCACCACACTCTCACAACCACCACAAACACAGCCATCACACACAACCACCACAAACACAACCATCACACAAAACCACCACACACACAACCACCAAACTCACAACCACAACACACACAACCACCACAAACACAACCACCACACACACAACCATCACACACATAATTACCACACACACAACCATCACACACACAACCACCACACACACAACCACCACACACTCACAACCATCACACACAACCACCACACACACAACCACCACACACACACAACCACCACAAACACAACAAATACACACAACTATCACACACACAACCACCACACACACAACCACCACACACACAACCACCACAAACACTACCACCACACTCACAACCACCACACACACCACCACCACACACACCAACCACCACACACACCAACCACCACACACACACAACCACCACACTCACAACAACTACACACACAACCACCACACACACACACAACAACTACACACACAACCATCACACTCACAACCACCACACACACACCCACCACAAACACAACCGCCACACTCACAACCACCACACTCACAACCACCACACACACACAACCACCACACACACAACCACCACACTCACAACCACCACACACACAACCACCACACACACAACCATCACACACAACCACCACACTCACAACAACCACCACACACACAACCACCACACACACACAACCACCACACACACAACCACCACAAACACACAACCACCACACTCACAACCACCACACTCACAACCACCAAACACACACAACCACCACACACACAACCATAACACAAACAACCACCACACTCACAACCACCACACACACACCCACCACACTCACAACCACCACACCCACAACCATCACACACACAACCACCACACACACAACCACCACACACAACCACCACACACACAACCACCATATCCACAACCACCACACACAACCATCACACACACAGCCATGACACCCACAATCACCACACCCACAACCATCACTCACACAACCACCACACTCACACACAACCACCACACACACAACCACCACACTCACAACCACCATACACGCAACCACAACACACACAACCACCACACACACCCGCAACCACCATACACAAACACAACCACCACACACACCCTCAACTACCACACACACACACAACCACCACACACACACGACCACCACACACACAACAACCACACACACACACAACCACCACACATCTGATGTGGTGGAGGCTGACTCCATACACAGTTTCAAATGTAGATATGATAGAGCCCAGTAGGCTCAGGAATCTGTACACCAGTTGATTGACGGTTGAGAGGCGGGACCAAAGAGCCAAAGCTCAACCCCCGCAAGCACAATTAGGTGAGTACACACACAACCAACACACACACACAACAACCACACACACCCACAACCACCACACACACCCACAACCACACACATACAAAACCACCACACACACACAACCACCACACACACTCACAACCACCACACTCGCAACCACCACACACACAACCATCACACACACAACCACCACACCCACAACCACCACACACAACCATAACACTCACAACCAACACAAACACAACCACCACACAATCACACACACAACCACCACACTCACACAACCACCACACACACAACCAGCATACTCACACACAGCACACTCACAACCACCACACACAACCATCACACACACAACCACCACACTCACAACCACCACACACACAACCACCACACTCACAACCACCACACACACACACAACCATCACACACACAACTATCACACACACAACCACCACACACACAACCACTACACACAACCACCACACACACAACCACCACACACACAACCACCACACACACACAACACACCACACACACAACCACCACACACACAACCAACACACACACAACCACCACACACAACCACCACACTCACAACAATCACACTCAACCACCACACTCACAACCACCACACACACAACCATCACCCACACAACCACCACACACGCAACCACCACACACACACCACTACACACACAACCATCACACACATAACCATCACACACACAACCACCACACACACAACCACCACACACAACCACCACACACACACAACTATCCACACACCACCACAACACCACAACACAACCATCACACACACAACCACCACACACACAACCACCACACTCTCCAACCACCACAAACACACAACACACACACAACACCACACACACAACCACCACACAACAACCACCACACACACAACCACCACACTCACACAACCACAAACACACACCACACACAAACACAATCACCACACACACCAACTCACACACATAATTACCACACACACAACACCACACACACAACCAACCACCACACACACACAACCACCAAACACAACCAATACACACAACTATCACAACACACCACACACACAACCACCACACTCACAACCACCACACACAAACACCACAACACAACACCACACTCACAACCACCACACACACACAGCACCACACACACAACCAGCATACTCACACCACCACACAGAACCACACACTCACATCCACCACACACAACCATCACACCACAACCACCACACTCACAACCACCACACACACATCCACCACACTCACAACCACCACACACACACACAACCATCACACACACAACCACCACACACACACACAACCACCACACTCACAACCACTACACACAACCATCACACACACAACAACCACACACACAACCACCACACACACAACCAACACACACACACAACCACCACACACACACCAACACACACACACAACCACCACACACACAACCACCACACTCACAACAATCACACTCAACCACCACACTCAAAACCACCACACACACAACCATCACCCACACAACCACCACACACGCAACCACCACACACACACCACCACTACACACACATAACCATCACACACACAACCACCACACACACAACTACCACACACACAACTACCACACACACACACCACCACACACAACTATCACACACAACCACCACACACACAACCACAAACACAACCACCACACACACAACCACCACACACACAACCACCACACACACAACCACCACACTCACAACCACCACACACACAACCACCACACACACAACCACCAAACTCACAACCACAACACACACAACCCACAAACACAACCACCACACACAACCACCACACACACAACCATCACACACATAATTACCACACACACAACCACCACACACACAACACCACCACACACTCACAACCATCACACACAACCACCACACACACAACCACAAACACCACCACACACACACAACCACCACAAACACAACCAATACACACAACTATCACACACACAACCACCACACTCACAACCACCACACTCACAACCACACACACACACAACTACCACACACACAACCACCACACTCACAACCACCACACACAACCACCACACACACAACCACACACAACCACCACACTCACAACCACCACCACACACACAACCACCACACACACAACCACCACAAACACACAACCACCACACTCACAACCACCACACTCACAACCACCAAACATACACAACCACCACACACACAACCACCACACACACAACCATAACACAAACAACCACCACACTCACAACCACCACACACACACCCACCACACTCACAACCACCACACCCACAACCATCACACACACAACCACCACACACACAACCACCACACACAACCACCACACACTTAACCACCATACCCACAACCACCACACACACAACCATCACACACAGCCATGACACCCACAATCACCACACCCACAACCATCACTCACACAACCACCACACTCACACACAACCACCACACACACAACCACCACACTCACAACCACCATACACGCAACCACAACATACACAACCACCACACACACCCGCAACCACCATACACAAACACAACCACCACACACACCCTCAACTACCACACACACACACAACCACCACACACACACGACCACCACACACACAACAACCACACACACACCAACCACCACACATCTGATGTGGTGGAGGCTGACTCCATACACAGTTTCAAATGTAGATATGATAGAGCCCAGTAGGCTCAGGAATCTGTACACCAGTTGATTGACGGTTGAGAGGCGGGACCAAAGAGCCAAAGCTCAACCCCCGCAAGCACAATTAGGTGAGTACACACACAACCAACACACACACACAACCACACACACCCCAACCACCACACACACCCACAACCACACCACACACATACAAAACCACCACACACACACAACCACCACACACACTCACAACCACCACACTCGCAACCACCACACCACAACCATCACACACACAACCACCACACCCACACCACCACACACAACCATAACACTCACAACCAACACAAACACAACCACCACACAATCACACACACAACCACCACACTCACACAACCACCACACACACAACCAGCATACTCACACACAGCACACTCACAACCACCACACTCACAACCACCACACACAACCATCACACACACCCACCACACTCACAACCACACACACAACCACCACACTCACAACCACCACACACACACACAACCATCACACACACAACCACCACACACACAACCACTACACACAACCACCACACACACAACCACCACACACACACAACCACCACACACACAACCACCACACACACAACCAACACACACACAACCACCCACACACAACCACCACACTCACAACAATCACACTCAACCACCACACTCACAACCACCACACACACAACCATCACCCACACAACCACCACACACGCAACCACCACACACACCACCACTACACACACAACCATCACACACATAACCATCACACACACAACCACCACACACACAACCACCACACACACAACCACCACACACACACAACTATCACACAACCACCACACACAACCACCACAAACACAACCATCACACACACAACCACCACACACACAACCACCACACTCTCACAACCACCACAAACACAACCACCACACACACACAACCACCACACTCACAACCACCACACACACAACCACCACACACAACCACCACACTCACAACCACAACACACACAACCACCACAAACACAATCACCACACACACAACCATCACACACATAATTACCACACACACAACGACACACACAACCACAACCACCACACACACACAACCACCACAAACACAACCAATACACACAACTATCACACACACAACCACCACACTCACAACCACCACACACACAACCACCACAAACACAACCACCACACTCACAACCACCACACACACAGCCACCACACACACAACCAGCATACTCACAACCACCACACACACACAGCCACCACACACACCAGCATACTCACAACCACCACACAGAACCACCACACTCACATCCACCACACACAACCATCACACACACAACCACCACACTCACTACCACCACACACACAACCACCACACTCACAACCACCACACACCACACAACCATCACACACACAACCACACACACACACAACCACCACACTCACAACCACTACACACAACCATCACACACACAACATCCACACACACAACCACCACACACACACAACCAACACACACACAACCACCACACACACAACCAACACACACACACAACCACCACACACACAACCACCACACTCACAACAATCACACTCAACCACCACACTCAAAACCACCACACACACAACCATCACCACACAACACCACCACACGCAACCACCACACACACCACCACTACACACACAACCATCACACACATAACCATCACACACACAACCACCACACACACAACTACCACACACACAACCACCACACACACAACTATCACACACAACCACCACACACAACCACAAAACACAACCACCACACACACAACCACCACACACAACCACCACACTCACAACCACCACACACACAACCACCACACACACAACCACCAAACTCACAACCACAACACACAACCACCACAAACACAACCACCACACACAACCACCACACACACAACCATCACACACATAATTACCACACACACAACCACCACACACAACCACCACACACACAACCACCACACACAACCACCACACACAACCACTACACACACAACCACCACAAACACAACCACCACACTCACAACCACCACACACACAACCACCACACACACACAACCACCACACTCACAACTACCACACTCACAACCACCACACACACAACCACACACACACACACAACCACTACACACACAAACATCACACTCACAACCACACCACACCCACCACACTCACAACCACCACACTCACAACCACCACACACACACAACCACCACACACACAACCACCACACTCACAACCACCACACACACACAACCACCACACACACAACCACCACACACACAACCATCACACACACAACCACCACACTCACAACCACCACCACACACACAACCACCACACACACACAACCACCACAAACACACAACCGCCACACTCACAACCACCAAACACACACAACCACCACACACACAACCACCACACAACAACATAACACACACAACCATCACACATACAACCACCACACACACAACCATCACACAACAACCACCACACTCACAACCACCACACACACACCCACCACACTCACAACCACCACACACAACCACCATACCCACAACCATCACACACACAACCACCACACTCACAACCACCACACACACACACACCACACTCACAACCACCACACTCCCAACCACCACACTCAAAACCACCACACCCACAACCACCACACACAACCATAACACTCACAACCAACACAAACACAACCACCACACACACAACCAGCATACTCACAACCACCACACAGATCCACCACACTCACAACCACCACACACAACCATCACACACACAACCACCACACACACAACCACCACGCACACAACCACCACACACACACACCACCACACACCAACCACCACACACACAACCACCACACACACAACCACCACACTCAGAACAATCACACTCAACCACCACACTCACAACCACCACACACACAAACCATCACCCACACAACCCCACACACGCAACCACCACACACACCACCACTACACACACAACCATCACACACATAACCATCACACACACAACCACCACACACACAACCACCACACACACAACCACCACACACACAACTATCACACACAACCACCACACACACAACCACAAACACAACCCACACACACACAACCACCACAAACACAACCATCACACACAAACCACCACACACACAACCACCACAAATACAACCACCACACACACAACCACCACACACACAACCACCACACTCACAACCACCACACACACAACCACCACACACACAACCACCACACTAACAACCACAACACACACAACCACCACAAACACAACCACCACACACACAACCATCACACACATAATTACCACACAACCATCATACACGCAACCACCACACACAACCACCACACCACACAACCACAACACAACCACCACACACACACAACCACCAAAACACAACCATCACACACACAACCACCACACTCACAACCACCACACACACAACCACCACAAACACAACCACCACACTCACAACC
Source organism: Procambarus clarkii (assembly GCF_040958095.1). Classification (NCBI taxonomy): domain Eukaryota; kingdom Metazoa; phylum Arthropoda; class Malacostraca; order Decapoda; family Cambaridae; genus Procambarus; species Procambarus clarkii. Next base: position 48,470,512 of record NC_091163.1, on the reverse strand, counting down.
ACCACACACACCAACCACCACACACACACAACCACCACACTCACAACCACCACACACAACCACCACACACACACACACAACCACTACACACACAACCATCACACTCACAACCACCACACACACATCCACCACACTCACAACCACCACAAACACACAACCGCCACACTCACAACCACCACACTCACAACCACCACACACACAACCACCACACACACAACCACAAACACAACCACCCACACACAACCACCACAAACACAACCATCACACACACAACCACCACACACACAACCACCACACTCTTACAACCACCACACTCTCAAACCACCACAAACACAACCACCACACACACAACAACCACACACACAACCACCACACTCACAACCACCACACTCACAACCACACACACAACCACCACACTCACAACCACCACACACACAACCACCACACACACAACCATCACACACATAACCACCACACACACAACCATCACACACACAACACCACCACACACAACCACCACACACATAACCACCACACTCACAACCACCACACACACACAACCAAAACAAACACGACCATCACACACACAATACCACAACACAACCACCACACACACAACCACCACAAACACAACACCACACACACAACCACCACAAACACAACCACCACACAACCACCACACACACAACCACCACAAACACAACCACCACAAACACAACCACAACACACACAACCATAACACACACAACCACCACATACACAAACCACCACACACACAACCACCACAAACACAACCACCACACACACAACCACCACACACACAACCACCACACACACACCACCACAAACACAACCACCACACACACAAACCACACACACCAACCACCACACAACACAACCACCACACACACAACCACCACACTCACAACCACCACCACACAACCACCACACACACACACAACCACTACACACACAACCATCACACTCACAACCACCACACACACAACCCCCAAACACACACAACCAGCACACACAACCACCACACACACAACCACCACTCTTACAACCACCACACTCTCACAACAACCACAAACAAAACCACCACACACATAACCACCACACACAACCACCACACACACAACCACACACTCACAACCACAACACACACAACCACCACAAACACAATCACCACACACACAACCATCAACACATATTACCACACACACAACGACCACACACACAACCACAACCACCACACAACACAACCACCACAAACAACCAATACACACACTATCACACACACACCACCACACACACAACCACCACACTCACAACCACCACACACACAACCACCACAAACACAACCACCACACTCACAACCACCACACACACACAGCCACCACACACACAACCAGCATACTCACAACCACCACACACACACACCACACACACACAACCAGCATACTCACAACCACCACACAGAACCACCACACTCACATCCACCACACACAACCATCACACACACAACCACCACACTCACAACCACCACACACACAACCACCACACTCACAACCACCACACACACACACAACCACACACACACAACCACCACACACACACACAACCACCACACTCACAACCACTACACACAACCATCACACACACAACAACCACACACACAACCACACCACACACACAACCAACACACACACACAACCACCACACACACAACCAACACACACACAACCACCACACACACAACCACCACACTCACAACAATCACACTCAACCACCACACTCAAAACCACCACACACACAACCATCACCCACACAACCACCACACACGCAACCACCACACACCACCACTACACACACAACCATCACACACATAACCATCACACACACAACCACCACACACAACTACCACACACACAACCACCACACACACAACTATCACACACAACCACCACACACAACCACAAACACAACCACCACACACACAACCACCACACACACAACCACCACACACACAACCACCACACTCACAACCACCACACACACAACCACCACACACACAACCACCAAACTCACAACCACAACACACACAACCACCACAAACACAACCACCACACACACAACCACCACACACACAACCATCACACACATAATTACCACACACACAACCACCACACACTCACAACCATCACACAACCACCACACAACACAACCACAAACACCACCACACACACACAACCACCACAAACACAACCAATACACACAACTATCACACACACAACCACCACACACAACCACCACACACACAACCACTACACACACACAACCACCACAAACACAACCACCACACTCACAACCACCACACACACCACCACCACACACACACAACCACCACACTCACAACCACCACACTCACAACCACCACACACACAACCACCACACACACACACAACCACTACACACACAAACATCACACTCACAACCACCACACACACCCACCACACTCACAACCACCACACTCACAACCACCACACACACACAACCACCACACACACAACCACCACACTCACAACCACCACACACACACAACCACCACACACACAACCACCACACACAACCATCACACACACAACCACCACACTCACAACCACCACCACACACACAACCACACACACAACCACCTCAAACACACAACCGCCACACTCACAACCACCAAACACACACAACCACCACACAACAACCACCACACACACAACCATAACACACACAACCATCACACATACAACCACCACACACACAACATCACACAACCACCACACTCACAACCACCACACACACACCCACCACACTCACAACCACCACACACACACCACCATACCCACAACCATCACACACACAACCACCACACTCACAACCACCACACACACACACCACACTCAACCACCACACTCCCAACCACCACACTCAAAACCACCACCCACAACCACCACACACAACCATAACACTCACAACCAACACAACACAACCACCACACACACAACCAGCATACTCACAACCACCACAGATCCACCACACACAACCATCACACACACAACCACCACACACACAACCACCACGCACACAACCACCACACACACACAACCACCACACACACACCACCACACACACAACCAACACACACACAACCACCACACACACAACCACCACACTCACAACAATCACACTCAACCACCACACTCACAACCACCACACACCAAAACCATCACCACACAACCACCACACACGCAACCACCACACACACCACCACTACACACACAACCATCACACACATAACCATCACACACACAACCACCACACACACAACCACCACACACACAACCACCACACACACAACTATCACACACAACCACCACACACACAACCACAAACACAACCACCACACACACACAACCACCACAAACAAACATCACACACACAACCACCACACACACAACCACCACAAATACAACCACCACACACACATCCACCACACACACAACCACCACACTCACAACCACCACACACACAACCACCACACATACACCACCACACTCACAACCACAACACACACAACCACCACAAACACAACCACCACACACACAACCATCACACACATAATTACCACACAACCATCATACACGCAACCACCACACACAACCACCACACAACACAACCACAAACACAACCACCACACACACACAACCACCACAAACACAACCATCACACACACAACCACCACACTCACAACCACCACACACACAACCACCACAAACACAACCACCACACTCACAACCACCACACACACAACCACCACACACACCAACCACCACACACACAAACCACCACACTCACAACCACCACACACAACCACCACACACACACACACAACCACTACACACAAACCATCACACTCACAACCACCCACACACATCCACCACACTCAACCACCACAAACAACACACACCGCCACACTCACAACCACCACACTCACAACCACCACTCACACACAACCACCACACACACAACCACCACACACACAACCACAAACACAACCACCCCACACACACAACCACCACAAACACAACCATCACACACACAACCACCACACACACACCACCATACTCTTACAACCACCACACTCTCACAACCACCACAAACACAACACCACACACACAACCACCACACACACAACCACCACACTCACAACCACCACCCACTCACAACCACACACACAACACCACACTCACAACCACCACACACACAACCACCACACACACACCATCACACACATAACCACCACACACACAACCATCACACACACAACCACCACACACACAACCACCACACACATAACCACCACACTCACAACCACCACACACACACAACCAAAACAAACACGACCATCACACACACAAATACCACAAACACAACCACCACACACACAACCACCACAAACACAACCACCACACACACAACCACCACAAACACAACCACCACACACCACAACCACACACACACAACACCACAACACAACCACACAAACACAACCACAACACACCAACCATAACACACAACCACCACATACACAACCACCACACACAACCACCACAAACACACACCACACACACAACCACCACACACACAACCACCACACACACAACCACCACAAACACAACCACACACACACAACCACCACACACACCAACCACCACACAAACACAACCACCACACACACAACCACCACACTCACAACCACCACACACACAACCACCACACACACACACACAACCACTACACACACAACCATCACACTCACAACACCACACACAACCCGCAAACACACACAACCAGCACACACAACCACCACACACACAACCACCACACTCTTACAACCACCACACTCTCACAACAACCACAAACAAAACCACCACACACATAACCACCACACACACAACCACCACACTCACAACCACACACACAACCACCACTCACAACCACCACACACACACCACCACACCACAACCATCACACACATAACCACCACACACACAACCATCACACACACAACCACCACACACAAACCACCACACACATAACCACCACACTCACAACCACCACACACACACAACCAAAACAAACACGACCATCACACACACAAATACCACAACACAACCACCACACACACAACCACCACAACACAACCACCACACACACAACCACCACAAACACAACCACCACACACAACCACCACACACACAACCACACACTCAAACCACCAACTCGCAACCACCACACACACAACCACACACACACAACCACCACACCCACAACCACCACACACAACCATAACACTCACAACCAACACACAACAACCACCACACACTCACACACACACAACCACCACACTCACACAACCACCACCACACACACCAGCATACTCACACACAGCACACTCACAACCACCACACTCACAACCACCACACACAAACCATCACACCACAACCACCACACTCACAACCACCACACAAACAACCACCACACTCACAACCACACACACACACACAACCATCACGCACACAACCACCACACACACACCACTACACACAACCACCACACACACAACCACCACACACACAACACACACACACACACAACCACCACACCACAACCACCACACACACAACCAACACACACACAACCACCACACACACAACCACCACACTCACAACAATCACACTCAACCACCACC
>NC_091163.1:48358149-48464209 GCF_040958095.1 Procambarus clarkii | reverse complement strand
CACCTGACAGGTGTGTAGTGACACAAGGCCTCGACCCACTGTTGTAGCAGGTGTCCTTGGCCCACCACTGACAGGTGTTAGTGACACAAGGCCTCGACCCACTGTGTGTAGCAGGTGTCCTTGACCCACCACCTGACAGGTGTGCAGTGACACAAGGCCTCGACCCACTGTTGTAGCAGGTGTCCTTGACCCACCTGACAGGTGTATGACACAAGGCCTCGACCCACTGTTGTAGCAGGTGTCCTTGACCCCCCACTGACAGGTGTATACAGACACAAGGCCTCGACCCACTGTTGTAGCAGGTGTCCTTGACCCACCACCTGACAGTGTATACAGTAGACACAAGGCCTCGACCCACTGTTGTAGCAGGTGTCCTTGACCCACCACCTGACAGATGTATACAGACACAAGGCCTCGACCCACTGTTGTAGCAGGTGTCCTTGACCCCACACCTGACAGGTGTTGTAGTGACACAAGGCCTCGACCCACTGTTGTAGCAGGTGTCCTTGACCCACCACCTGACAGGTGTATACACAAGGCCTCAACCCACTGTTGTAGCAGGTGTCCCTGACCCACCACCTGACAGGTGTGATACACAAGGCCTCGACCCACTGTTGTAGCAGTGTCCTGACCACCACCTGACAGATGTATACACACAAGGCCTCAACCCACTGTTGTAGCAGGTGTCCTTGACCCACCACCGACAGGTGTGTGTAGTGACACAAGGCCTCGACCCACTGTTGTAGCAGGTGTCCTGTGACCCCACCACCTGACAGATGTGTATGACACAAGGCCTCACCCCTGTTGTAGCAGGTGTCCTTGACCCACCACCTGACAGGTGTGTATGACAACAAGGCCTCAACCCACTGTTGTAGCAGGTGTCCATGACCCACCACCTGACAGGTGTGTAATGACACAAGGCCTCGACCCACTGTTGTAGCAGGTGTCCTTGACCCACCACCTGACAGATGTATGACACAAGGCCTCGACCCACTGTTGTAGCAGGTGTCCTTGACCCACCACCTGACAGGTATGTAGTGACACAAGGCCTCGACCCACGTTGTAGCAGGTGTCCTTGACCCACCACCTGACAGGTGTGTAGTGACACAAGGCCTCGACCCACTGTTGTAGCAGGTGTCCTTGACCCCCACACTGACAGGTGTGTAGTGACAAGGCCTCGACCCACTGTTGTAGCAGGTGTCCTTGGCCCCCACCTGACAGGTGTGTAGTGACACAAGGCCTCGACCCACTGTTGTAGCAGGTGTCCTTGGCCCACCACCTGACAGGTGTGTAGTGACACAAGGCCTCGACCCACTGTTGTAGCAGGTGTCCTTGGCCCACCACCTGACAGATGTGTAGTGACACAAGGCCTCGACCCACTGTTGTAGCAGGTGTCCTTGACCCTCCACCTGACAATTGTGCATGACACAAGGCCTCGACCCACTGTTGTAGCAGGTGTCCTTGACCCACCTCCTGACAGATGTATACAGACACAAGACTGCGACCACTGTTGTAGCAGGTGTCCTGACCCACCACCTGACAGGTGTATACAGACACAAGGCCTCGACCCACTGTTGTAGCAGGTGTCCTTGACCCACCCTCCTGACAGGTGTATACACACAGGCCTCGACCCACTGTTATAGCAGGTGTCCTTGACCCACCACCTGACAGGTGGTGTTGACACAAGGCCTCGACCCACTGCTGTAGCAGGTGTCCTTGACCCACACCTGACAGGTGTGTAGTGACACAAGGCCTCGACCCACTGTTGTAGCAGGTGTCCTTGACCCACCACCTGACAGGTGTGTTGACACAGGCCTCGACCCACTGTTGTAGCAGGTGTCCTTGACCCACCACCTGACAGGTGTGTAGTGACACAAGGCCTCGACCCACTGTTGTAGCAGGTCCTTGACCCACCACCTGACAGGTGTGTAGTGACACAAGGCCTCGACCCACTGTTGTAGCAGGTGTCCTTGACCCACCACCTGACAGGTGTGTAGTGACACAAGGCCTCGACCCACTGTTGTAGCAGGTGTCCTTGACCCACCACCTGACAGGTGTGTAGTGACACTAAGGCCTCGACCCACTGTGTAGCAGGTTCCTTGACCCACCACCTGACAGGTGTGTGACACAAGGCCTCGACCCACTGTGTAGCAGGTGTCCTTGACCCACCACCTGACAGGTGTGTAGTGACACAAGGCCTCGACCCACTGTTGTAGCAGGTGTCCTTGACCCACCACCTGACAGGTGTGTAGTGACACACAGGCCTCGACCCACTGTTAGCAGGTGTCCTTGACCCACCACCTGACAGGTGTGTAGTACACAGGCCTCGACCCACTGCTGTAGCAGGTCCTTGACCCACCACCTGACAGGTGTGTAGTACACAGGCCTCGACCCACTGTGTAGCAGGTGTCCTTGACCCACCACCTGACAGGTGTGTAGTGACACAAGGCCTCGACCCACTGTTGTAGCAGGTCCTTGACCCACCACCTGACAGGTGTGTAGTGACACAAGGCCTCGACCCACTGTTGTAGCAGGTGTCCTTGACCCACCACCTGACAGTGTAGTGACACAAGGCCTCGACCCACTGTTGTAGCAGGTGTCCTTGACCCACCACCTGACAGGTGTGTAGTGACACAAGGCCTCGACCCACTGTTGTAGCAGGTGTCCTTGACCCACCACCTGACAGGTGTATAGACACAAGGCCTCGACCCACTGTTGTAGCAGGTGTCCTTGACCCACCACCTGACAGGTGTGTAGTGACACAAGGCCTCGACCCACTGTTGTAGCAGGTGTCCTTGACCCACCACCTGACAGGTGTAGACACAAGGCCTCGACCCACTGTTGTAGCAGGTGTCCTTGACCCACCACCTGACAGGTGTGTAGTGACACAAGGCCTCGACCCACTGTTGTAGCAGGTGTCCTTGACCCACCACCTGACAGGTGTGTAGTGACACAAGGCCTCGACCCACTGTTGTAGCAGGTGTCCTTGACCCACCACCTGACAGGTGTGTAGTGACACAAGGCCTCGACCCACTGTTGTAGCAGGTGTCCTTGACCCACCACCTGACAGGTGTGTAGTGACACAAGGCCTCGACCCACTGTTGTAGCAGGTGTCCTTGACCCACCACCTGACAGGTGTGTAGTGACACAAGGCCTCGACCCACTGTTGTAGCAGGTGTCCTTGACCCACCACCTGACAGGTGTGTAGTGACACAAGGCCTCGACCCACTGTTGTAGCAGGTGTCCTTGACCCACCACCTGACAGGTGTGTAGTGACACAAGGCCTCGACCCACTGTTGTAGCAGGTGTCCTTGACCCACCACCTGACAGGTGTGTAGTGACACAAGGCCTCGACCCACTGTTGTAGCAGGTGTCCTTGACCCACCACCTGACAGGTGTGTAGTGACACAAGCCTCGACCCACTGTTGTAGCAGGTGTCCTTGACCCACCACCTGACAGGTGTGTAGTGACACAGGCCTCGACCCACTGTTGTAGCAGGTGTCCTTGACCCACCACCTGACAGGTGTGTAGTGACACAAGGCCTCGACCCACTGTTGTAGCAGGTGTCCTTGACCCACCACCTGACAGGTGTGTAGTGACACAAGGCCTCGACCCACTGTTGTAGCAGGTGTCCTTGACCCACCACCTGACAGGTGTGTAGTGACACAAGGCCTCGACCCACTGTTGTAGCAGGTGTCCTTGACCCACCACCTGACAGGTGTATACAGACACAAGGCCTCGACCCACTGTTGTAGCAGGTGTCCTTGACCCACCACCTGACAGGTGTGTAGTGACACAAGGCCTCGACCCACTGTTGTAGCAGGTGTCCTTGACCCACCACCTGACAGGTGTATAGACACAAGGCCTCGACCCACTGTTGTAGCAGGTGTCCTTGACCCACCACCTGACAGGTGTGTAGTGACACAAGGCCTCGACCCACTGTTGTAGCAGGTGTCCTTGACCCACCACCTGACAGGTGTATAGACACAAGGCCTCGACCCACTGTTGTAGCAGGTGTCCTTGACCCACCACCTGACAGGTGTGTAGTGACACAAGGCCTCGACCCACTGTTGTAGCAGGTGTCCTTGACCCACCACCTGACAGGTGTGTAGTGACACAAGGCCTCGACCCACTGTTGTAGCAGGTGTCCTTGACCCACCACCTGACAGGTGTGTAGTGACACAAGGCCTCGACCCACTGTTGTAGCAGGTGTCCTTGACCCACCACCTGACAGGTGTGTAGTGACACAAGGCCTCGACCCACTGTTGTAGCAGGTGTCCTTGACCCACCACCTGACAGGTGTGTAGTGACACAAGGCCTCGACCCACTGTTGTAGCAGGTGTCCTTGACCCACCACCTGACAGGTGTGTAGTGACACAAGGCCTCGACCCACTGTTGTAGCAGGTGTCCTTGACCCACCACCTGACAGGTGTGTAGTGACACAAGGCCTCGACCCACTGTTGTAGCAGGTGTCCTTGACCCACCACCTGACAGGTGTGTAGTGACACAAGGCCTCGACCCACTGTTGTAGCAGGTGTCCTTGACCCACCACCTGACAGGTGTGTAGTGACACAAGGCCTCGACCCACTGTTGTAGCAGGTGTCCTTGACCCCCACCTGACAGGTGTATACAACACAAGGCCTCGACCCACTGTTGTAGCAGGTGTCCTGACCCACCACCTGACAGGTGTGTAGTGACACAAGGCCTCGACCCACTGTTGTAGCAGGTGTCCTTGACCCACCACCTGACAGGTGTGTAGTGACACAAGGCCTCGACCCACTGTTGTAGCAGGTGTCCTTGACCCACCACCTGACAGGTGTGTAGTGACACAAGGCCTCGACCCACTGTTGTAGCAGGTGTCCTTGACCCACCACCTGACAGGTGTATACAGACACAAGGCCTCGACCCACTGTTGTAGCAGGTGTCCTTGACCCACCACCTGACAGGTGTGTAGTGACACAAGGCCTCGACCCACTGTTGTAGCAGGTGTCCTTGACCCACCACCTGACAGGTGTGTACACAAGGCCTCGACCCACTGTTGTAGCAGGTGTCCTTGACCCACCACCTGACAGGTGTGTAGTGACACAAGGCCTCGACCCACTGTTGTAGCAGGTGTCCTTGACCCACCACCTGACAGGTGTGTAGTGACACAAGGCCTCGACCCACTGTTAGCAGGTGTCCTTGACCCACCACCTGACAGGTGTGTAGTGACACAAGGCCTCGACCCACTGTTGTAGCAGGTGTCCTTGACCCACCACCTGACAGGTGTGTAGTGACACAAGGCCTCGACCCACTGTTGTAGCAGGTGTCCTTGACCCACCACCTGACAGGTGTGTAGTGACACAAGGCCTCGACCCACTGTTGTAGCAGGTGTCCTTGACCCACCACCTGACAGGTGTGTAGTGACACAAGGCCTCGACCCACTGTTGTAGCAGGTGTCCTTGACCCACCACCTGACAGGTGTGTAGTGACACAAGGCCTCGACCCACTGTTGTAGCAGGTGTCCTTGACCCACCACCTGACAGGTGTGTAGTGACACAAGGCCTCGACCCACTGTTGTAGCAGGTGTCCTTGACCCACCACCTGACAGGTGTGTAGTGACACAAGGCCTCGACCCACTGTTGTAGCAGGTGTCCTTGACCCCCACCTGACAGGTGTGTAGTGACACAAGGCCTCGACCCACTGTTGTAGCAGGTGTCCTTGACCCACCACCTGACAGGTGTATACAGACACAAGGCCTCGACCCACTGTTGTAGCAGGTGTCCTTGACCCACCACCTGACAGGTGTATAGACACAAGGCCTCGACCCACTGTTGTAGCAGGTGTCCTTGACCCACCTGACAGGTGTATAGACACAAGGCCTCGACCCACTGTTGTAGCAGGTGTCCTTGACCCACCACCTGACAGGTGTGTAGTGACACAAGGCCTCGACCCACTGTTGTAGCAGGTGTCCTTGACCCACCACCTGACAGGTGTGTAGTGACACAAGGCCTCGACCCACTGTTGTAGCAGGTGTCCTTGACCCACCACCTGACAGGTGTGTAGTGACACAAGGCCTCGACCCACTGTTAGCAGGTGTCCTTGACCCACCACCTGACAGGTGTGTAGTGACACAAGGCCTCGACCCACTGTTGTAGCAGGTGTCCTTGACCCACCACCTGACAGGTGTGTAGTGACACAAGGCCTCGACCCACTGTTGTAGCAGGTGTCCTTGACCCACCACCTGACAGGTGTAGTGACACAAGGCCTCGACCCACTGTTGTAGCAGGTGTCCTTGACCCACCACCTGACAGGTGTGTAGTGACACAAGGCCTCGACCCACTGTTGTAGCAGGTTCCTTGACCCACCACCTGACAGGTGTAGTGACACAAGGCCTCGACCCACTGTTGTAGCAGGTGTTGACCCACCACCTGACAGGTGTGTAGTGACACAAGGCCTCGACCCACTGTTGTAGCAGGTGTCCTTGACCCACCACCTGACAGGTGTGTAGTGACACAAGGCCTCGACCCACTGTTGTAGCAGGTGTCCTTGACCCACCACCTGACAGGTGTGTAGTACACAAGGCCTCGACCCACTGTTGTAGCAGGTGTCCTTGACCCACCACCTGACAGGTGTGTAGTGACACAAGGCCTCGACCCACTGTTGTAGCAGGTGTCCTTGACCCACCACCTGACAGGTGTATACAGACACAAGGCCTCGACCCACTGTTGTAGCAGGTGTCCTTGACCCACCACCTGACAGGTGTATACAGACACAAGGCCTCGACCCACTGTTGTAGCAGGTGTCCTTGACCCACCACCTGACAGGTGTATACAGACACAAGGCCTCGACCCACTGTTGTAGCAGGTGTCCTTGACCCACCACCTGACAGTGTGTAGTGACACAAGGCCTCGACCCACTGTTGTAGCAGGTGTCCTTGACCCACCACCTGACAGGTGTGTAGTGACACAAGGCCTCGACCCACTGTTGTAGCAGGTGTCCTTGACCCACCACCTGACAGGTGTGTAGTGACACAGGCCTCGACCCACTGTTGTAGCAGGTGTCCTTGACCCACCACCTGACAGGTGTGTAGTGACACAAGGCCTCGACCCACTGTTGTAGCAGGTGTCCTTGACCCACCACCTGACAGGTGTGTAGTGACACAAGGCCTCGACCCACTGTTGTAGCAGGTGTCCTTGACCCACCACCTGACAGGTGTGTAGTGACACAAGGCCTCGACCCACTGTTGTAGCAGGTGTCCTTGACCCACCACCTGACAGGTGTGTAGTGACACAAGGCCTCGACCCACTGTGTAGCAGGTGTCCTTGACCCACCACCTGACAGGTGTGTTGACACCCTCGACCCACTGTTGTAGCAGGTGTCCTTGACCCACCACCTGACAGGTGTGTAGTGACACAAGGCCTCGACCCACTGTTGTAGCAGGTGTCCTTGACCCACCACCTGACAGGTGTGTAGTGACACAAGGCCTCGACCCACTGTTGTAGCAGGTGTCCTTGACCCACCACTGACAGGTGTGTAGTGACACAAGGCCTCGACCCACTGTTGTAGCAGGTGTCCTTGACCCACCACCTGACAGGTGTAGTGACACAAGGCCTCGACCCACTGTTGTAGCAGGTGTCCTTGACCCACCACCTGACAGGTGTGTAGTGACACAAGGCCTCGACCCACTGTTGTAGCAGGTGTCCTTGACCCACCACCTGACAGGTGTATACAGACACAAGGCCTCGACCCACTGTTGTAGCAGGTGTCCTGACCCACCACCTGACAGGTGTGTAGTGACACAAGGCCTCGACCCACTGTTGTAGCAGGTGTCCTTGACCCACCACCTGACAGGTGTGTAGTGACACAAGGCCTCGACCCACTGTTGTAGCAGGTGTCCTTGACCCACCACCTGACAGGTGTGTAGTGACACAAGGCCTCGACCCACTGTTGTAGCAGGTGTCCTTGACCCACCACCTGACAGGTGTGTAGTGACACAAGGCCTCGACCCACTGTTGTAGCAGGTGTCCTTGACCCACCACCTGACAGGTGTGTAGTGACACAAGGCCTCGACCCACTGTTGTAGCAGGTGTCCTTGACCCACCACCTGACAGGTGTGTAGTGACACAAGGCCTCGACCCACTGTTGTAGCAGGTGTCCTTGACCCACCACCTGACAGGTGTGTAGTGACACAAGGCCTCGACCCACTGTTGTAGCAGGTGTCCTTGACCCACCACCTGACAGGTGTGTAGTGACACAAGGCCTCGACCCACTGTTGTAGCAGGTGTCCTTGACCCACCACCTGACAGGTGTGTAGTGACACAAGGCCTCGACCCACTGTTGTAGCAGGTGTCCTTGACCCACCACCTGACAGGTGTGTAGTGACACAAGGCCTCGACCCACTGTTGTAGCAGGTGTCCTTGACCCACCACCTGACAGTGTGTAGTGACACAAGGCCTCGACCCACTGTTGTAGCAGGTGTCCTTGACCCACCACCTGACAGGTGTATAGTGACACAAGGCCTCGACCCACTGTTGTAGCAGGTGTCCTTGACCCACCACCTGACAGGTGTGTAGTGACACAAGGCCTCGACCCACTGTTGTAGCAGGTGTCCTTGACCCACCACCTGACAGGTGTGTAGTGACACAAGGCCTCGACCCACTGTTGTAGCAGGTGTCCTTGACCCACCACCTGACAGGTGTGTAGTGACACAAGGCCTCGACCCACTGTTGTAGCAGGTGTCCTTGACCCACCACCTGACAGGTGTATACAGACACAAGGCCTCGACCCACTGTTGTAGCAGGTGTCCTTGACCCACCACCTGACAGGTGTGTAGTGACACAAGGCCTCGACCCACTGTTGTAGCAGGTGTCCTTGACCCACCACCTGACAGGTGTATAGACACAAGGCCTCGACCCACTGTTGTAGCAGGTGTCCTTGACCCACCACCTGACAGGTGTGTAGTGACACAAGGCCTCGACCCACTGTTGTAGCAGGTGTCCTTGACCCACCACCTGACAGGTGTGTAGTGACACAAGGCCTCGACCCACTGTGTAGCAGGTGTCCTTGACCCACCACCTGACAGGTGTGTAGTGACACAAGGCCTCGACCCACTGTTGTAGCAGGTGTCCTTGACCCACCACCTGACAGGTGTGTAGTGACACAAGGCCTCGACCCACTGTTGTAGCAGGTGTCCTTGACCACCACCTGACAGGTGTGTAGTGACACAAGGCCTCGACCCACTGTTGTAGCAGGTGTCCTTGACCCACCACCTGACAGGTGTGTAGTGACACAAGGCCTCGACCCACTGTTGTAGCAGGTGTCCTTGACCCACCACCTGACAGGTGTGTAGTGACACAAGGCCTCGACCCACTGTTGTAGCAGGTGTCCTTGACCCACCACCTGACAGGTTGTAGTGACACAAGGCCTCGACCCACTGTTGTAGCAGGTGTCCTTGACCCACCACCTGACAGGTGTATAGACACAAGGCCTCGACCCACTGTTGTAGCAGGTGTCCTTGACCCACCACCTGACAGGTGTATAGACACAAGGCCTCGACCCACTGTTGTAGCAGGTGTCCTTGACCCACCACCTGACAGGTGTATAGACACAAGGCCTCGACCCACTGTTGTAGCAGGTGTCCTTGACCCACCACCTGACAGGTGTGTAGTGACACAAGGCCTCGACCCACTGTTGTAGCAGGTGTCCTTGACCCACCACCTGACAGGTGTGTAGTGACACAAGGCCTCGACCCACTGTTGTAGCAGGTGTCCTTGACCCACCACCTGACAGGTGTGTAGTGACACAAGGCCTCGACCCACTGTGTAGCAGGTGTCCTTGACCCACCACCTGACAGGTGTGTAGTGACACAAGGCCTCGACCCACTGTTGTAGCAGGTGTCCTTGACCCACCACCTGACAGGTGTGTAGTGACACAAGGCCTCGACCCACTGTTGTAGCAGGTGTCCTTGACCCACCACCTGACAGGTGTGTAGTGACACAAGGCCTCGACCCACTGTTGTAGCAGGTGTCCTTGACCCACCACCTGACAGGTGTGTGTGACACAAGGCCTCGACCCACTGTTGTAGCAGGTGTCCTTGACCCACCCCTGACAGGTGTGTAGTGACACAAGGCCTCGACCCACTGTGTAGCAGGTGTCCTTGACCCACCACCTGACAGGTGTGTAGTGACACAAGGCCTCGACCCACTGTTGTAGCAGGTGTCCTTGACCCACCACCTGACAGGTGTGTAGTGACACACAGGCCTCGACCCACTGTTGTAGCAGGTGTCCTTGACCCACCACCTGACAGGTGTGTAGTGACACAGGCCTCGACCCACTGTTGTAGCAGGTGTCCTTGACCCACCACCTGACAGGTGTGTAGTACACAAGGCCTCGACCCACTGTTGTAGCAGGTGTCCTTGACCCACCTCCTGACAGGTGTATACAGACACAAGGCCTCGACCCACTGTTGTAGCAGGTGTCCTTGACCCACCACCTGACAGGTGTAGACACAAGGCCTCGACCCACTGTTGTAGCAGGTGTCCTTGACCCACCCCTGACAGGTGTGTATACAGACACAAGGCCTCGACCCACTGTTGTAGCAGGTGTCCTTGACCCACCACCTGACAGTGTGTAGTGACACAAGGCCTCGACCCACTGTGTAGCAGGTGTCCTTGACCCACCACCTGACAGGTGTGTAGTGACACAAGGCCTCGACCCACTGTTGTAGCAGGTGTCCTTGACCCACCACCTGACAGGTGTGTAGTGACACAAGGCCTCGACCCACTGTTGTAGCAGGTGTCCTTGACCCACCACCTGACAGGTGTGTAGTGACACAAGGCCTCGACCCACTGTTGTAGCAGGTGTCCTTGACCCACCACCTGACAGGTGTGTAGTGACACAAGGCCTCGACCCACTGTTGTAGCAGGTGTCCTTGACCCACCACCTGACAGGTGTGTAGTGACACAAGGCCTCGACCCACTGTTGTAGCAGGTTCCTTGACCCACCACCTGACAGGTGTGTAGTGACACAGGCCTCGACCCACTGTTGTAGCAGGTGTCCTTGACCCACCACCTGACAGGTGTGTAGTGACACAAGGCCTCGACCCACTGTTGTAGCAGGTGTCCTTGACCCACCACCTGACAGGTGTGTAGTGACACAAGGCCTCGACCCACTGTTGTAGCAGGTGTCCTTGACCCACACCTGACAGGTGTGTAGTGACACAAGGCCTCGACCCACTGTTGTAGCAGGTGTCCTTGACCCACCACCTGACAGGTGTGTAGTGACACAAGGCCTCGACCCACTGTTGTAGCAGGTGTCCTTGACCCACCACCTGACAGGTGTGTAGTGACACAAGGCCTCGACCCACTGTGTAGCAGGTGTCCTTGACCCACCACCTGACAGGTGTGTAGACACAAGGCCTCGACCCACTGTTGTAGCAGGTGTCCTTGACCCACCACCTGACAGGTGTGTAGTGACACAAGGCCTCGACCCACTGTTGTAGCAGGTGTCCTTGACCCACCACCTGACAGGTGTGTAGTGACACAAGGCCTCGACCCACTGTTGTAGCAGGTGTCCTTGACCCACCACCTGACAGGTGTGTAGTGACACAAGGCCTCGACCCACTGTTGTAGCAGGTGTCCTTGACCCACCACCTGACAGGTGTGTAGTGACACAAGGCCTCGACCCACTGTTGTAGCAGGTGTCCTTGACCCACCACCTGACAGGTGTGTAGTGACACAAGGCCTCGACCCACTGTTGTAGCAGGTGTCCTTGACCCACCACCTGACAGGTGTGTAGTGACACAAGGCCTCGACCCACTGTTGTAGCAGGTGTCCTTGACCCACCACCTGACAGGTGTGTAGTGACACAAGGCCTCGACCCACTGTTGTAGCAGGTGTCCTTGACCCACCACCTGACAGGTGTATGACACAAGGCCTCGACCCACTGTTGTAGCAGGTGTCCTTGACCCACCACCTGACAGGTGTGTAGACACAAGGCCTCGACCCACTGTTGTAGCAGGTGTCCTTGACCCACCACCTGACAGGTGTGTAGTGACACAAGGCCTCGACCCACTGTTGTAGCAGGTGTCCTTGACCCACCACCTGACAGGTGTGTAGTGACACAAGGCCTCGACCCACTGTTGTAGCAGGTGTCCTTGACCCACCACCTGACAGGTGTGTAGTGACACAAGGCCTCGACCCACTGTTGTAGCAGGTGTCCTTGACCCACCACCTGACAGGTGTGTAGTGACACAAGGCCTCGACCCACTGTTGTAGCAGGTGTCCTTGACCCACCACCTGACAGGTGTGTAGTGACACAATGGCCTCGACCCACTGTTGTAGCAGGTGTCCTTGACCCACCACCTGACAGTGTGTAGTGACACAAGGCTCGACCCACTGTTGTAGCAGGTGTCCTTGACCCACCACCTGACAGTAGTGATACAGTGACACAAGGCCTCGACCCACTGTTGTAGCAGGTGTCCCTTGACCCACCTCCTGACAGGTGTATCAGTGACACAAGGCCTCGACCCACTGTTGTAGCAGGTGGTCCTTGACCCACCACCTGACAGATGTGTACAGTGACACAAGGCCTCGACCCACTGCTGTAGCAGGTGTCCATTGACCCACGACCTGAACAGGTGTGTAGTGACACACGGCCTCAACCCACTGTTGTAGGCAGTGTCCCTTGACCCACCACCTGACATGTGTGTTGTGAGTGACACTAAGGCCTCGAACCCACTGCTGTAGCAGGTATGTCCCTTGCCCACCAACATCCCCCCCCCCCCCCCCCCCCCCTGACAGGATGTGTAGTAAGACACAAGGCCTCTAACCCACTGGTTGTAGCAGGTGTCCATGACCCACCACCTGACAGGTGTGTAGTGACCACAGGCCTCGACCCCACTGTTGTAGCAGGTGTCCTTGATCCCACCACCTGACAGGTGTGTAGTGGGACACAAGGCCTCGGACCCACTGTTGTATGCAGGTAGTCCCTTGCACCACCACCTGACAGGTGTGTTAGTGAACACTAGGCCTCGACCCACTGCTGTAGCAGGTGTCCTTGACCCACCACCTGACAGGTGTGTAGTGACACAAGGCCTCGACCCACTGTTGTAGCAGGTGTCCTTGACCCCCACCGACAGGTGTGTAGTGACACAAGGCCTCGACCCACTGTCTGTAGCAGGTGTCCTTGACCCACCACCTGACAGGTGTGTAGTAGACACAAGGCCTCGACCCACTGTTGTAGCAGGTGTCCTTGACCCACCACCTGACAGGTGTGTAGTGACACAAGGCCTCGACCCACTGTTGTAGCAGGTGTCCTTGACCCACCTACCTGACAGTGATGTATAAGACACAAGGCCTCGACCCCACTGTTGTAGCAGGTGTCCTTGACCCACCACCTGACAGTGTGTAGTGACACAAGGCCTCGACCCACTGTTGTAGCAGGTGTCCTTGACCCACCACCTGACAGGTGTGTAGTGACACAAGGCCTCGACCCACTGTTGTAGCAGGTGTCCTTGACCCACCACCTGACAGATGTAGTTAGACACTAGGCCTCGACCCACTGCTTGTAGCAGGTATCCCTTGACCCACCACCTGACAGGTGTGTAGTGACACAAGGCCTCGACCCACTGTTGTAGCAGGTGTCCTTGACCCACCACCTGACAGGTGTGTAGTGACAACAAGGCCTCGACCCACTGTTGTAGGCAGGTGTCCTTGACCCACACCTGACAGGTGTGTAGTGACACTAGGGCCTCGACCCACTGCTGTAGGCAGGTATCCTTGACCCACCACCTGACAGGTGTGTAGTGACACAAGGCCTCGACCCACTGTTGTAGCAGGTGTCCTTGACCCACCACCTGACAGGTGTGTAGTGACACAAGGCCTCGACCCACTGTTGTAGCAGGTGTCCTTGACCCACCACCTGACAGGTGTGTAGTGACACAAGGCCTCGACCCACTGTTGTAGCAGGTGTCCATTGACCCACCACCTGACAGGTGTGTAGTGACACAAGGCCTCGACCCACTGTTGTAGCAGGTGTCCTTGACCCACCACCTGACAGGTGTGTAGTGACACTAAGGCCTCGACCCACTGTTGTAGCAGGTGTCCTTGACCCACCACCTGACAGGTGTGTAGTGACACAAGGCCTCGACCCACTGTTGTAGCAGGTGTCCTTGGCCCACCACCTGACAGGTGTGTAGTGACACAAGGCCTTGACCCACTGTTGTAGCAGGTGTCCTTGACCCACCACCTGACAGGTGTGTAGTGACACAAGGCCTCGACCCACTGTTGTAGCAGGTGTCCTTGGACCCACCACCTGACAGGTGTGTAGTGACACAAGGCCTCGACCCACTGTTGTAGCAGGTGTCCTTGACCCTCCACCTGACAGTGTGTGCTAGTGACACAAGGCCTCGACCCACTGTTGTAGCAGGTGTCCTTGACCCACCTACCTGACAGGTGTGTAGCATGACACAAGGCTTCGACCCACTGTTGTAGCAGGTGTCCTTGACCCACCACCTGACAGGTGTGTAGTGACACACAGGCCTCGACCCACTGCTGTAGCAGGTGTCCTTGACCCACCACCTGACAGGTGTGTAGTGACACAAGGCCTCGACCCACTGTTGTAGCAGGTGTCCTTGACCCACCACCTGACAGGTGTGTAGTGACACAAGGCCTCGACCCACTGTTGTAGCAGGTGTCCTTGACCCACCACCTGACAGGTGTGTAGTGACACAAGGCCTCGACCCACTGTTGTAGCAGGTGTCCTTGACCCACCACCTGACAGGTGTGTAGTGACACAAGGCCTCGACCCACTGTTGTAGCAGGTGTCCTTGACCCACCACCTGACAGGTGTGTAGTGACACAAGGCCTCGACCCACTGTTGTAGCAGGTGTCCTTGACCCACCACCTGACAGGTGTGTATACAGACACAAGGCCTCGACCCACTGTTGTAGCAGGTGTCCTTGACCCACCACCTGACAGGTGTGTAGTGACACAAGGCCTCGACCCACTGTTGTAGCAGGTGTCCTTGACCCACCACCTGACAGGTGTGTAGTGACACAAGGCCTCGACCCACTGTTGTAGCAGGTGTCCTTGACCCACCACCTGACAGGTGTGTAGTGACACAAGGCCTCGACCCACTGTTGTAGCAGGTGTCCTTGACCCCCCCACCTGACAGGTGTGTAGTGACACAAGGCCTCGACCCACTGTTGTAGCAGGTGTCCTTGACCCACCACCTGACAGGTGTGTAGTGACACAAGGCCTCGACCCACTGTTGTAGCAGGTGTCCTTGACCCACCACCTGACAGGTGTGTAGTGACACAAGGCCTCGACCCACTGTTGTAGCAGGTGTCCTTGACCCACCACCTGACAGGTGTGTAGTGACACAAGGCCTCGACCCACTGTTGTAGCAGGTGTCCTTGACCCACCTACCTGACAGGTGTGTAGTGACACAAGGCCTCGACCCACTGTTGTAGCAGGTGTCCTTGACCCACCACCTGACAGGTGTAGTAGTGACACAAGGCCTCGACCCACTGTTGTAGCAGGTGTCCTTGACCCACCACCTGACAGGTGTGTAGTGACACAAGGCCTCGACCCACTGTTGTAGCAGGTGTCCTTGACCCACCACCTGACAGGTGTGTAGTGACACAAGGCCTCGACCCACTGTTGTAGCAGGTGTCCTTGACCCACCACCTGACAGGTGTGTAGTGACACAAGGCCTCGACCCACTGTTGTAGCAGGTGTCCTTGACCCACCACCTGACAGGTGTGTAGTGACACAAGGCCTCGACCCACTGTTGTAGCAGGTGTCCTTGACCCACCACCTGACAGGTGTGTAGTGACACAAGGCCTCGACCCACTGTTGTAGCAGGTGTCCTTGACCCACCACCTGACAGGTGTGTAGTGACACAAGGCCTCGACCCACTGTTGTAGCAGGTGTCCTTGACCCACCACCTGACAGGTGTGTAGTGACACAAGGCCTCGACCCACTGTTGTAGCAGGTGTCCTTGACCCACCACCTGACAGGTGTGTAGTGACACAAGGCCTCGACCCACTGTTGTAGCAGGTGTCCTTGACCCACCACCTGACAGGTGTGTAGTGACACAAGGCCTCGACCCACTGTTGTAGCAGGTGTCCTTGACCCACCACCTGACAGGTGTGTAGTGACACAAGGCCTCGACCCACTGTTGTAGCAGGTGTCCTTGACCCACCACCTGACAGGTGTGTAGTGACACAAGGCCTCGACCCACTGTTGTAGCAGGTGTCCTTGACCCACCACCTGACAGGTGTGTAGTGACACAAGGCCTCGACCCACTGTTGTAGCAGGTGTCCTTGACCCACCACCTGACAGGTGTGTAGTGACACAAGGCCTCGACCCACTGTTGTAGCAGGTGTCCTTGACCCACCACCTGACAGGTGTGTAGTGACACAAGGCCTCGACCCACTGTTGTAGCAGGTGTCCTTGACCCACCACCTGACAGGTGTGTAGTGACACAAGGCCTCGACCCACTGTTGTAGCAGGTGTCCTTGACCCACCACCTGACAGGTGTGTAGTGACACAAGGCCTCGACCCACTGTTGTAGCAGGTGTCCTTGACCCACCACCTGACAGGTGTGTAGTGACACAAGGCCTCGACCCACTGCTGTAGCAGGTGTCCTTGACCCACCACCTGACAGGTGTGTAGTGACACAAGGCCTCGACCCACTGTTGTAGCAGGTGTCCTTGACCCACCACCTGACAGGTGTGTAGTGACACAAGGCCTCGACCCACTGTTGTAGCAGGTGTCCTTGACCCACCACCTGACAGGTGTGTAGTGACACAAGGCCTCGACCCACTGTTGTAGCAGGTGTCCTTGACCCACCACCTGACAGGTGTGTAGTGACACAAGGCCTCGACCCACTGTTGTAGCAGGTGTCCTTGACCCACCACCTGACAGGATGTATACAGTGACACAAGGCCTCGACCCACTGTTGTAGCAGGTGTCCTTGACCCACCACCTGACAGGTGTGTAGTGACACAAGGCCTCGACCCACTGTTGTAGCAGGTGTCCTTGACCCACCACCTGACAGGTGTATACAGACACAAGGCCTCGACCCACTGTTGTAGCAGGTGTCCTTGACCCACCACCTGACAGGTGTGTAGTGACACAAGGCCTCGACCCACTGTTGCAGCAGGTGTCCTTGACCCACCACCTGACAGATGTATACAGACACAAGGCCTCGACCCACTGTTGTAGCAGGTGTCCTTGACCCACCACCTGACAGATGTATACAGACACAAGGCCTCGACCCACTGTTGTAGCAGGTGTCCTTGACCCACCACCTGACAGGTGTGTAGTGACACAAGGCCTCGACCCACTGTTGTAGCAGGTGTCCTTGACCCACCACCTGACAGGTGTGTAGTGACACAAGGCCTCGACCCACTGTTGTAGCAGGTGTCCTTGACCCACCACCTGACAGGTGTGTAGTGACACAAGGCATCGACCCACTGTTGTAGCAGGTGTCCTTGACCCACCCCCTGACAGGTGTGTAGTGACACAAGGCCTCGACCCACTGTTGTAGCAGGTGTCCTTGACCCACCCCCTGACAGATGTATACAGACACAAGGCTTCGACCCACTGTTGTAGCAGGTGACCTTGACCCACCACCTGACAGGTGTGTAGTGACACAAGGCCTCGACCCACTGCTGTAGCAGGTGTCCTTGACCCACCACCTGACAGGTGTGTAGTGACACTAGGCCTCGACCCACTGTTGTAGCAGGTGACCTTTACCCACCACCTGACAGGTGTGTAGTAACACTAGGCCTCGACCCACTGCTGTAGCAGGTGTCCTTGACCCACCACCTGACAGGTGTGTAGTGACACAAGGCCTCGACCCACTGTTGTAGCAGGTGTCCTTGACCCACCACCTGACAGGTGTCTAGTGACACACAAGGCCTCGACCCACTGTTGCAGCAGGTGTCCTTGACCCACCACCTGACAGGTGTGTAGTGACACACAAGGCCTCGACCCACTGTTGCAGCAGGTGTCCTTGGCCCACCACCTGACAGATGTATACAGACACAAGGCCTCGACCCACTGTTGTAGCAGGTGTCCTTGACCCACCACCTGACAGGTGTGTAGTGACACAAGGCCTCGACCCACTGTTGCAGCAGGTGTCCTTGACCCACCACCTGACAGGTGTATACAGACACAAGGCCTCGACCCACTGTTGTAGCAGGTTTCCTTGACCCACCACCTGACAGGTGTGTAGTGACACAAGGCTTCGACCCACTGTTGTAGCAGGTGTCCTTGACCCACCACCTGACAGATGTATACAGACACAAGGCCTCGACCCACTGTTGTAGCAGGTGTCCTTGACCCACCACCTGACAGGTGTGTAGTGACACAAGGCCTCGACCCACTGTTGTAGCAGGTGTCCTTGACCCACCACCTGACAGGTGTGTAGTGACACAAGGCCTCGACCCACTGTTGTAGCAGGTGTCCTTGACCCACCACCTGACAGGTGTGTAGTGACACAAGGCCTCGACCCACTGTTGTAGCAGGTGTCCTTGACCCACCACCTGACAGATGTATACAGGCACAAGGCCTCGACCCACTGTTGTAGCAGGTGTCCTTGAGCCACCACCTGACAGGTGTGTAGTGACACAAGGCCTCGACCCACTGTTGTAGCAGGTGTCCTTGACCCACCACCTGACAGATGTATACAGGCACAAGGCCTCGACCCACTGTTGTAGCAGGTGTCCTTGACCCACCACCTGACAGATGTATACAGACACAAGGCCTCGACCCACTGTTGTAGCAGGTGTCCTTGACCCACCACCTGACAGATGTATACAGACACAAGGCCTCGACCCACTGTTGTAGCAGGTGACCTTGACCCACCACCTGACAGGTGTGTAGTGACACAAGGCCTCGACCCACTGTTGTAGCAGGTGTCCTTGACCCACCACCTGACAGATGTATACAGGCACAAGGCCTCGACCCACTGTTGTAGCAGGTGTCCTTGACCCACCACCTGACAGATGTATACAGGCACAAGGCCTCGACCCACTGTTGTAGCAGGTGTCCTTGACCCACTGTTGTAGCAGGTGTCCTTGACCCACCACCTGACAGATGTATACAGGCACAAGGCCTCGACCCACTGTTGTAGCAGGTGTCCTTGACCCACCACCTGACAGGTGTATACAGACACGAGGCCTCGACCCACTGTTGTAGCAGGTGTCCTTGACCCACCACCTGACAGGTGTGTAGTGACACAAGGCCTCGACCCACTGTTGTAGCAGGTGACCTTGACCCACCACCTGACAGGTGTGTAGTGACACAAGGCCTCGACCCACTGTTGTAGCAGGTGACCTTGACCCACCACCTGACAGATGTATACAGGCACAAGGCCTCGACCCACTGTTGTAGCAGGTGTCCTTGACCCACCACCTGACAGGTGTATACAGACACGAGGCCTCGACCCACTGTTGTAGCAGGTGTCCTTGACCCACCACCTGACAGGTGTGTAGTGACACAAGGCCTCGACCCACTGTTGTAGCAGGTGTCCTTGACCCACCACCTGACAGGTGTGTAGTGACACAAGGCCTCGACCCACTGTTGTAGCAGGTGACCTTGACCCACCACCTGACAGATGTATACAGACACAAGGCCTCGACCCACTGTTGTAGCAGGTGACCTTGACCCACCACCTGACAGATGTATACAGACACAAGGCCTCGACCCACTGTTGTAGCAGGTGACCTTGACCCACCACCTGACAGGTGTATACAGACACAAGGCCTCGACCCACTGTTGTAGCAGGTGACCTTGACCCACCACCTGACAGATGTATACAGACACAAGGCCTCGACCCACTGTTGTAGCAGGTGACCTTGACCCACCACCTGACAGATGTATACAGACACAAGGCCTCGACCCACTGTTGTAGCAGGTGACCTTGACCCACCACCTGACAGATGTATACAGACACAAGGCCTCGACCCACTGTTGTAGCAGGTGACCTTGACCCACCACCTGACAGATGTATACAGACACAAGGCCTCGACCCACTGTTGTAGCAGGTGACCTTGACCCACCACCTGACAGATGTATACAGACACAAGGCCTCGACCCACTGGACAGGTCATCAACAACAATGAACTAACCTGAGACACTTGGTGTACACTCTGGTCAGGTCAAACACCAACACATGACAGGAACACGTGAAATAAAACAAGAATGTCACCAGGACAATTACCTCAGTAATTACTTTATTATCTCAAATGTCACTAAGACACTCGCCACAGTTACTTTAACACTCAATGTCACCAAGACAATCAACTACGTTACTGCACCTCACTTGGACGCCATTCAAACATAATTAACAAGTTAATTACTCAATTAATTTACGTTAATAACACACTGCCCCACAGTGGTGAATCATAGAGTTACGCTAATAAACAAATCCACAAGGGCCGTGACGAGGATTCGAACCTACGTCTGAGAGCATCCCAGACGCTGCCTTAATCGACTGAGCTACGACATGGTCAAGAGACCATGACATAGCTCGAGTGCATGGGGGGAGTTGTGTAAAATCCTGGTTTGTGTCTCGGGGAGGCTGCAGGATCGGAGTAAGTTCAGTAGTACTTCTGGTTTCAACTCTTTTGACCATGTCGTAGCTCAGTCGATTAAGGCAGCGTCTGGGATGCTCTTAGACGTAGGTTCGAATCCTCGTCACGGCCCTTGTGGATTTGTTCACTGATGCATCACGCTATTGTGATTTCTGTGTGTAGTTACGCTAATACACTGTCACCCTGACAATTAGCAGTCACTTCAATACGTTAAATTATTGTTTATCACAATAGATGAAACAATCAATTAACAACTCAATACAGTGTCAAACTGATAGCTAACAATCAATGACAATAACGACTTCATTAAATACGTTAGATGGCTTTAAATAATTAATCTGAAGGATTAATTATCTGGTGTCAGCAGACAATTAAGCCACTAACAAGAGTATCGCTCTATACCACAACACAATCAGCACACACACACATGAGAAATAATCTAAAGAGAAACAATGAACAATCAATGACTTAGTCTTACTGGTCCTCTGGAATGAGATAGAAACACAGTGTCACACGGACATTAATGATCAATCAAGTCATTAACTACACTTAGACGTTAACAGCCTAATTGTCAATGTGTTATAGTTCACTTGTACACACACACAACACGTCACCTGTCCCTCTCACTAGTGACAGGTCAAGGACGGTTAAGAGCTGTCACCAGACACATTAACAACCCCATAATCCCTTTGGACTACTGACACAGAGGTCACGTTACGAGCACACTCTCATAAATCCCAGATTGAGTGCTTTACTGTACCACCAAAACGATTGTGCACAATAGAATATGAGGAATAGAGGAATCTTATCATAAACAACAACCTCAACAAAAATCCCATAGTTCTGGGAGGTGACTTCAGTATTGACCTCAGGCAACAAAATAGCCCTCAAGTAGACTATTTCCTTAACAGCATGAATTCCTGTATGCTCATCCCCACAATCACCAGGACCACCCGAGTCACTCAACCATCGGCCACTACCCTGGATCACTTATGGACCAACATAACAGCTCCCCTTACATCTGGTATAATCACTGACACAACAACTGACCACTATCATACCTTCCTTGTAGCCGACGTGGCCATAACACCTCCAGCCAACAAGAAACTTACCTTTAGGTTACACAGTGAAGCAGCAATAGGTAATCTCACAAATGCCCTCCACAATATAAACTGGGAATCTGAATTTAACAATACACAGGATATAAATTCGTTAACTAGCCTCTTCCTTTCCAAAATACTAAGCCTTTACAATACTTATTGTCCTCTCCTCACCAAGCAAGCAACTGGCAAAAGGTTAAATAATCCCTGGCTCACTAATGGCATACTCAATGCAATCGACAAGAAACATGAATATGAAATAAACTTAGGATTGGCCTAGTTACAAAGGAAGTAGTTAAGAGGTACTCGTCAGTGCTTACCAGTATAATAAGAAGAGCAAAGCGTTCCTATTACGAGAATAGATTCAAATAAGCAAAAGGCAACATGAAAAGCACATGGAGAGCCATCTCTAACATCCTAGGAGCTAAACAACATTCACATAATAAGATAAAAATCTCCAAGGATGGTTATACACCTGCAACACATCTTGAAATAGCAACTGAATTTAATAGCTTCTTTTCATCGATTGGTGCTAACCTTGCCCGTAAAATCCATAGACTCAGACACGTGTTACCACATATCTTTCCAGGCAGCTACCCAAACTCTCGTCTCCTCTTACTGGTCAGCCCTACAGATGTTGTGTCCATCATTCACTCACTAAAAACCAAAGCTGGGAACATTAATGAAATACCGTCGATGGTATACAAGAGTGCCTCCCATGCCCTTGCACCACCCATAGCTTTGTTGTTCAATAAATCCCTTGAGTGTCATACCTTCCCTGACATCCTTAAAAAAGCCAGAGTAACGCCAGTTCATAAAGGAGGTAATCCGGCAGACATAAATAATTACAGACCCATACCAAATCTACCTATATTATCAAAAATATTTGAAAAAATTATTTACAAACAGCTCTACTCCTATCTCGTAAAATTCAATATGCTAAGACCCTGTCAGTTTGGCTTCCGCTCCCAAAAGAGTACCAATGATGCAATTGTTAGTCTGCTTGACTTAATCTACTCAGCCCTTGACAAAAGTGAGCTTCCGATTGGACTCTTCATCGACCTGAGCTTTTGATACCGTTAATCATGACTACCTCTTACTTAAACTCCACCATTATGGAATCTGTGCCCTTGCCCTGAACTATATCCGATCCTATCTTAGTGACAGACACCAATATGTAGCCATCAATGATATAACCTCTCTTACTCTACCACTAACCGTAGGGGTGCCACAGGGCAGCATCCTAGGACCCTCCTGTTTCTTATATGCATCAATGATCTGCCTAATTTCTCTAACATGTTTAAACCTATATTGTTTGCTGATGATTCTACTCTCATCTACTCTGACCCCCCAACCCACACACATTAATTAATGTTGTAAACAATGAATTGAAAAAGTCCAATGTGGATGTCAACCAACAAACTCACACTAAAAATAAAAAAGACTTACTACATCTTATTTTGATGCAAATCAACAAATGCAATTCAGCTTCAGATAGATAATGTAAATATTAGCAATAAAAATGATGGAAAGTTCCTTGGCCTCCAATTTGACAAGAGACTCAACTTCAGCACCCACATTCAACATATAACTAAAAAGGTTTCTAAAACAATTGGTATACTCTCTAAGATCAGATATTATGTACCCTACTCTGTTCTCCTCTCACTCTATTATACACTTATCTATCCCTATCTTACTTATGGTATCTGTGCTTGGGGTTCAACCTCTGCAAACCACCTCAAGCTCATCATCACCCAACAAAAATCTGCTATCAGGACAATAACAAACTCTGCTTTCAGACAACACACAGTTCCCCTGTTTAAACCCCTAAACATGCTAAACATAAATTCACTCCATACATTCTCTTGTGCCAATTACATTTATAAAACCCTTTTCTTAAGTGCAAACCCTGTTCTGAAATTCTTCCTGGACAGATGAACACATACTCATCACACCAGACATAAATATGTCTTTGACATCCCCAGAGTCAAACTTAATCTGTGTAAACACTCTATGCAAATAAAAAGACCCAGTCTGTGGAACTCACTCTTTAATGAATTGAAGAGCTGTCCAACTTTTGTGTCATTCAAAAATAAACCCAAAAAGTACCTAATTTCATCTTCATAGTTTCCTACCTAGTGCTGTAACTCGCTCTGTATCTAGTGCTACCAAATCCCCCAATATATGTACCTAAGCCATATTACTTTATCACTGTAATCTTTGATATCATCTGATATCATGATTGTTATATTGAGTGCATATTCTACTGCATTAGTTCTTGAAATGATGCTCAAATTCTGCTACAGTGAACCAATGTATAACCCAAAATTTTACCGTAATGTACCTGGTAATCCTTGTTCATTATAGTGTATTGTTATTATTGTGTACTAATCTAATCTTTGTTTATTTGTGTCAAAATTTCTTACAGTGTACTTGTAAACATTTTTTGGTCAATTTTACTGTAAATTATCTACTTAAAATTACCTATACCTGTACCTGTATCATGAGATGATTTCGGGACTTTAGCGTCCCCGCGGCCCGGTCCTCGACCAGGCCTCCTTGTTACACACACCCAGGAAGCAGCCCGTTGCAACTGTCTAACTCTCAGGTACCTATATACTGCTAGGTAACAGGGGCATCAGGGTGAAAGAAACATTTTGCCCATTTGTCTCTGCCTCCACTGGGGATCGAACCCGGGACCTCAGGACTACGAATCCGAAACGCTGTCCATCCAGCTGTCAGGCGCAAAGTAAAGCTGTAAAGTACCTGTAATTTTTTGTTTTCAATTTTAGAGTAAATTATCTACTCCAAATATGTGTTAGTTTAAGGACTTGCCAGAAACGCTAAGCGTGCTAGTGGCTTTACAAGAATGTGTTAGTTTAAGGACTTGCCAGAAACGCTAAGCGTGCTAGTGGCTTTACAAGAATGTGTTAGTTTAAGGACTTGCCAGAAACGCTAAGCGTGCTAGTGGCTTTACAAGAATGTGTTAGTTTAAGGACTTGCCAGAAACGTTAAGCGTGCTAGTGGCTTTACAAGAATGTGTTAGTTTAAGGACTTGCCAGAAACGCTAAGCGTGCTAGTGGCTTTACAAGAATGTGTTAGTTTAAGGACTTGCCAGAAACGCTAAGCGTGCTAGTGGCTTTACAAGAATGTGTTAGTTTAAGGACTTGCCAGAAACGCTAAGCGTGCTAGTGGCTTTACAAGAATGTGTTAGTTTAAGGACTTGCCAGAAACGCTAAGCGTGCTAGTGGCTTTACAAGAATGTGTTAGTTTAAGGACTTGCCAGAAACGCTAAGCGTGCTAGTGGCTTTACAAGAATGTGTTAGTTTAAGGACTTGCCAGAAACGCTAAGCGTGCTAGTGGCTTTACAAGAATGTGTTAGTTTAAGGACTTGCCAGAAACGCTAAGCGTGCTAGTGGCTTTACAAGAATGTGTTAGTTTAAGGACTTGCCAGAAACGCTAAGCGTGCTAGTGGCTTTACAAGAATGTGTTAGTTTAAGGACTTGCCAGAAACGCTAAGCGTGCTAGTGCCTTTACAAGAATGTGTTAGTTTAAGGACTTGCCAGAAACGCTAAGCGTGCTAGTGGCTTTACAAGAATGTGTTAGTTTAAGGACTTGCCAGAAACGCTAAGCGTGCTAGTGGCTTTACAAGAATGTGTTAGTTTAAGGACTTGCCAGAAACGCTAAGCGTGCTAGTGGCTTTACAAGAATGTGTTAGTTTAAGGACTTGCCAGAAACGCTAAGCGTGCTAGTGGCTTTACAAGAATGTGTTAGTTTAAGGACTTGCCAGAAACGCTAAGCGTGCTAGTGGCTTTACAAGAATGTGTTAGTTTAAGGACTTGCCAGAAACGCTAAGCGTGCTAGTGGCTTTACAAGAATGTGTTAGTTTAAGGACTTGCCAGAAACGCTAAGCGTTCTAGTGGCTTTACAAGAATGTGTTAGTTTAAGGACTTGCCAGAAACGCTAAGCGTGCTAGTGGCTTTACAAGAATGTGTTAGTTTAAGGACTTGCCAGAAACGCTAAGCGTGCTAGTGGCTTTACAAGAATGTGTTAGTTTAAGGACTTGCCAGAAACGCTAAGCGTGCTAGTGGCTTTACAAGAATGTGTTAGTTTAAGGACTAGCCAGAAACGCTAAGCGTGCTAGTGGCTTTACAAGAATGTGTTAGTTTAAGGACTTGCCAGAAACGCTAAGCGTGCTAGTGGCTTTACAAGAATGTGTTAGTTTAAGGACTTGCCAGAAACGCTAAGCGTGCTAGTGGCTTTACAAGAATGTGTTAGTTTAAGGACTTGCCAGAAACGCTAAGCGTGCTAGTGGCTTTACAAGAATGTGTTAGTTTAAGGACTTGCCAGAAACGCTAAGCGTGCTAGTGGCTTTACAAGAATGTGTTAGTTTAAGGACTTGCCAGAAACGCTAAGCGTGCTAGTGGCTTTACAAGAATGTGTTAGTTTAAGGACTTGCCAGAAACGCTAAGCGTGCTAGTGGCTTTACAAGAATGTGTTAGTTTAAGGACTTGCCAGAAACGCTAAGCGTGCTAGTGGCTTTACAAGAATGTGTTAGTTTAAGGACTTGCCAGAAACGCTAAGCGTGCTAGTGGCTTTACAAGAATGTGTTAGTTTAAGGACTTGCCAGAAACGCTAAGCGTGCTAGTGGCTTTACAAGAATGTGTTAGTTTAAGGACTTGCCAGAAACGCTAAGCGTCCTAGTGGCTTTACAAGAATGTGTTAGTTTAAGGACTTGCCAGAAACGCTAAGCGTGCTAGTGGCTTTACAAGAATGTGTTAGTTTAAGGACTTGCCAGAAACGCTAAGCGTGCTAGTGGCTTTACAAGAATGTGTTAGTTTAAGGACTTGCCAGAAACGCTAAGCGTGCTAGTGGCTTTACAAGAATGTGTTAGTTTAAGGACTTGCCAGAAACGCTAAGCGTGCTAGTGGCTTTACAAGAATGTGTTAGTTTAAGGACTTGCCAGAAACGCTAAGCGTGCTAGTGGCTTTACAAGAATGTGTTAGTTTAAGGACTTGCCAGAAACGCTAAGCGTGCTAGTGGCTTTACAAGAATGTGTTAGTTTAAGGACTTGCCAGAAACGCTAAGCGTGCTAGTGGCTTTACAAGAATGTGTTAGTTTAAGGACTTGCCAGAAACGCTAAGCGTGCTAGTGGCTTTACAAGAATGTGTTAGTTTAAGGACTTGCCAGAAACGCTAAGCGTGCTAGTGGCTTTACAAGAATGTGTTAGTTTAAGGACTTGCCAGAAACGCTAAGCGTGCTAGTGGCTTTACAAGAATGTGTTAGTTTAAGGACTTGCCAGAAACGCTAAGCGTGCTAGTGGCTTTACAAGAATGTGTTAGTTTAAGGACTTGCCAGAAACGCTAAGCGTGCTAGTGGCTTTACAAGAATGTGTTAGTTTAAGGACTTGCCAGAAACGCTAAGCGTGCTAGTGGCTTTACAAGAATGTCAAATCATCAACATTTCTATGTTCTCTCTTAACCCCCAGTCTACCTTCTGCTATATAAATAAATAAATAAATAAAATAAATAAACGTAAGTCGTCGCTCCAGAAGAAGAAGGATATTTGTGGCTTTTGGAGAGGAATTTGTGAGGACCCTACGTGAGTAACGTGTGAGGACCCTACGTGAGTAACGTGTGAGGACCCTACGTGAGTACCGTGTGAGGACCCTACGTGAGTAACGTGTGAGGACCCTACGTGAGTAACGTGTGAGGACCCTACGTGAGTAACGTGTGAGGACCCTGCGTGAGTAACGTGTGAGGACCCTACGTGAGTAACGTGTGAGGACCCTACGTGAGTAACGTGTGAGGACCCTACGTGAGTAACGTGTGAGGACCCTACGTGAGTAACGTGTGAGGACCCTACGTGAGTAACGTGTGAGGACCCTACGTGAGTAACGTGTGAGGACCCTGCATGAGTAACGTGTGAGAACCCTACGTAAGTAACGTGTGAGGACCCTACGTGAGTAACGTGTGAGGACCCTACGTGAGTAACGTGTGAGGACCCTACGTGAGTAACGTGTGAGGACCCTACGTGAGTAACGTGTGAGGACCCTACGTGAGTAACGTGTGAGGACCCTACGTGAGTAACGTGTGAGGATGCTACGTGAGTAACGTGTGAGGACCCTACGTGAGTAACGTGTGAGGACCCTACGTGAGTAACGTGTGAGGACCCTACGTGAGTAACGTGTGAGGACCCTACGTGAGTAACGTGTGAGGACCCTACGTGAGTAACGTGTGAGGACCCTACGTGAGTAACGCGTGAGGACCCTACGTGAGTAACGCGTGAGGACCCTACGTGAGTAACGTGTGAAGACCCTACGTGAGTAACGTGTGAGGACCCTACGTGAGTAACGTGTGAGGACCCTACGTGAGTAACGTGTGAGGACCCTACGTGAGTAACGTGTGAGGACCCTACGTGAGTAACGTGTGAGGACCCTACGTGAGTAACGTGTGAGGACCCTACGTGAGTGACGTGTGAGGACCCTACGTGAGTAACGTGTGAGGACCCTACGTGAGTGACGTGTGAGGACCCTACGTGAGTGACGTGTGAGGACCCTACGTGAGTGACGTGTGAGGACCCTACGTGAGTAACGTGTAAGGACCCTACGTGAGTAACGTGTGAGGACCCTACGTGAGTAACGTGTAAGGACCCTACGTGAGTAACGTGTGAGGACCCTACACGTGAGTAACGTGTGAGGACCCTACGTGAGTGACGTGTGAGGACCCTACGTGAGTAACGTGTGAGGACCCTACGTGAGTAACGTGTGAGGTCCCTACGTGAGTGACGTGTTAGGACCCTACGTGAGTAACGTGTGAGGACCCTACGTGAGTGACGTGTGAGGACCCTACGTGAGTAACGTGTGAGGACCCTACGTGAGTAACGTGTGAGGACCCTACGTGAGTAACGTGTGAGGACCCTACGTGAGTGACGTGTGAGGACCCTACGTGAGTGACGTGTGAGGACCCTACGTGAGTAACGTGTAAGGACCCTACGTGAGTAACGTGTGAGGACCCTACGTGAGTAACGTGTAAGGACCCTACGTGAGTAACGTGTGAGGACCCTACACGTGAGTAACGTGTGAGGACCCTACACGTGAGTAACGTGTGAGGACCCTACGTGAGTGACGTGTGAGGACCCTACGTGAGTAACGTGTGAGGACCCTACGTGAGTAACGTGTGAGGACCCTACGTGAGTGACGTGTTAGGACCCTACGTGAGTAACGTGTGAGGACCCTACGTGAGTGACGTGTGAGGACCCTACGTGAGTAACGTGTGAGGACCCTACGTGAGTAACGTGTGAGGACCCTACGTGAGTAACGTGTGAGGACCCTACGTGAGTAACGTGTGAGGACCCTACGTGAGTAACGTGTGAGGACCCTACGTGAGTAACGTGTGAGGACCCTACGTGAGTAACGTGTGAGGACTCTACGTGAGTAACGTGTGAGGACCCTACATGAGTAACGTGTGAGGACCCTACGTGAGTAACGTATGAGGACCCTACGTGAGTAACGTGTGAGGACCCTACGTGAGTAATGTGTGAGGACCCTATGTGAGTAACGTGTGAGGAAGCTACGTGAGTAACGTGTGAGGACCCTACGTGAGTAACGTGTGAGGACCCTACGTACTCACCTAATTGTGCTTGCGGGGGTTGAGCTTTGGCTCTTTGGTCCCGCCTCTCAACTGTCAATCAACTGGTGTACAGATTCCTGAGCCTACTGGGCTCTATCATATATACATTTGAAACTGTGTATGGAGTCAGCCTCCACCACATCACTTCCTAGTGCATTCCATTTATTAACTACTCTGACACTGAACAAATTCTTTCTAACGTCTCTGTGGCTCATCTGGGTACTAAGTTTCCACCTGTGTCCCCTTGTTCGTGTCCCACCCGTGCTGAAGATTTTGTCTTTGTCCACCCTGTCAATTCCCCTGAGAATTTTGTAAGTGGTTATCATGTCTCCCCTTACTCTTCTGTTTTCCAGGGATGTGAGGTTCAGCTCCTTTAGCCTTTCCTCGTAGCTCAATCCTCTCAGTTCCGGGACGAGCCTGGTGGCATACCGCTGAATCTTCTCTAACTTTGTCTTGTGTTTAACTAGGTATGGACTCCAGGCTGGAGCTGCATACTCCAGGATTGGTCTTACATAAGTGGTATACAGGGTTCTGAAAGATTCCTTACACAAGTTTCTGAAGGCAGTTCTTATGTTGGCCAGTCTAGCATATGCCGCTGATGATATTCTTTTGATGTGGGCCTCTGGGGACAGGTTCGGTGTGATATCAACCCCCAGATCCTTCTCTCTATTTGACTCTTGCAGGATTTCCCCTCCCAGATGATACCTTGTGTTCAGCCTCCTGCTCCCTTCGCCTAATTTCATCACCTTACACTTTCCTGAGTTGAACTTTAGCAGCCATTTTCTAGATCATTCCTCCAGTTTATCCAGGTCATCCTGTAGTCTCTGTCTATCTTCATCCGTCTTGATTCTTCTCAAAATTTTTGCATCATCAGCAAACATTGAGAGGAATGAGTCTATACCCTCTGGAAGATCGTTCACATATATTAGAAACAGGATGGTGTAACACGGGTTAGGTTCCTCTCTCTACTTATCTACCTTCTACTCCCTCTACCCGTATTCTTACTTTTTATTCTCTACCAAGGGACTCCAAAACTTTTACCAAAGCCAACTCCACGCCACGTGGTCCTAAGACGATTGACCGACTTAGGATTCTACACCCAGTATGACGTGACCTAAGCTCTGAGCAAAACCCTAGAGTCGCCTCTACGCTGCCACCACCAGACCAGTAACACAAGAGCAATGATCGAGGTCTGGATCGATCACGCTAATTAATCAACCTAGGGGCCTGATCCCCACTATAAACGATGAACTTGAGTGTGGAATAAATTACACGGTAATGATAATTCCGATTCGATGTTAGAATCGGCGCCCAGTCCAACTCTGCCTCGTGTGGACCACGTGACCAGGACAAGTGTACACATAAAACACATGGAAACAATGAAAATGCAAATTCTTAACTTAATTTATTACAAGAAAACTAAAACAAAAATCTGAATATGTTCACTCCCTATCACTTTAACACTCCCTACTTGACCTGAATGGCAAATGAGAAGACTATCCCTATAATTAACAATAGCAACTATACCTTGGGCGACCAGCTCTAGATGTTGGGGCTGGTCTTGGGGAGAGGTAAGATGTTTGACCTCTTATCCCAGCTGCTCCCGTTTCCACACTGATCTCTCCCTTGTCTGGTCTACCCCAGACAGAACATTGTATCCTTCCGCCTAGTCAAAGTTTTACCAAGTTACTAGCCAGGTTTAAGTTATAACAATTAACCTCTGTTGTACTTAATTGATCCAGACTGGTTGAATTATTTTACTGAAATTAAGTTACACAAACATCTAACGGCAAAGCTGTTCCCGATCCCCCAATAATGGATAATTGAACTTTGAGAAATAGTAGACCTGTCAACCCTGCTGACCTATGACCGCCGGTCACTCCGCCTTACAAGTTAGATCTGATTCGTGACGTCACTGATGGTGACTTAAACTCAATAATTAGAATACTCTTGATATTGTATCCAGTACTATTATACAATACAAAATGAATAAAGGCTAATTTCTCTAAATTACTGAATACTATAGGATAATTCATTATACGCAGCTATGAACAACGCGTCGGTTATTTCCACCTCGAATCCCCCTGGGGGTCAGGTCACCATGCGGCTCAGCTTCCCATTCTCTTTTGTCGATAAACCACTCTGGATAATTCTTACAACAGCCTAGTTTGTTACAACCCCCCCGCACAAGCACTTAGTAAACCTTGTTAATTTGTTAAAAATCACGAGGTTTAGTATCCAAACCCACAATTCAACTCATGCCACAAACAAAAGCTAACCTAACTAATAAAATTTGACAAATAATAGTCCAACATCATAATAAACATGTTCATATTTCATAAATTTCTCAGTTGTCAACTGACAGCAATCCTCCAATATCAGGAAACATACATCCTATCCTTACTGACATAGCTAAATAACATGTCCCTACTCTACCATCAAAAACTAGCTATTAAACTCTCTTGGCTCTTCACTAGCCAAGTCCATGTGTCCTCTAGAGCCGGCCACACCGTGCTCAAACAAACATTAAAGTTATATCATCAGACTGAACTTTCAGTCATCCGGGAGCGTACTACGGAACTATCAGGTACACATCCGTGTACTAACCACTCCCCATCAATGTCAACCTTGACATGTTAAGGAACACACCTAATGTTTATTACATGTATCTAAAAATAAAAATTCCTATACTATATCACAGGTTTCAGCTGACTGATGTTTATATTGGTCCGCCTTTCCTGTGTTCAAACATTCTGCAAAAAATAGCACAACATAATTTTCCATAACCGTTTGTTCTGGGCTGAGACAATTACACAGGGGCTTCGATTTTGATTACTGACCAATTTATAGAGTAAAATTCATATATTATACCAGAATTATTTTAAATCTGTTTTTCAACATTTATAAAGTATTGATTCTAAATCTGTTTTTCAACATTTAAACAAAAGTGTCCAGATGTTCTTTACACAGATGTTCAGAGCCAACTTTGTTGTTTGTATCAATTGTTCATATTGAGTAATCGAAAAAAAAAATCGATGCTGCTGGATGCTGAATGTAGTCGCTGACGATGACGGTGTCGATCTTGCTTCTCCCCATGTGTAGACATCAATACCTGGTCCTCTTGTACTCCCATCCGGTACTCCTGAATGACGACAGAGTGTAGTAGAGCGGAGTGCCAAGTGACAGCTGTAGAATACTGTTACTTCGGCCATTAATCTTGCTCTCGACAGTCCACACGCCTTCATATCAATCACAGTTTACACGGCAGTCTTGATGTTAAACTTGACGTCGCAGATGACCACAGCAGAGCAGAACTGGATGTACCAACAGTGTCTCTTAGCAGGAGTGGTGTCAGAAGGTCGTAGAGGCGGGTTGCTTGTTTGCAGAACAGGTGAATCTCGTCTTCCATCATTGCTCACGTCATCTCAGGCGTTTCTTGATGTCCCCAGGTTACTAGGCCGTAAACACCAACTGTGTATACCCTCGTACCGCCGACTTTAGGCCAAAGGAGACAATTTTGCGACCTTCTATTGGCGAGTCCCGGTACTCTGTAGGGAAACCGTGCCTTCCACCTGTGACCGCCTTACTTCCGCTTTCTTGTTACTTCAGATGACGTAATCATTAATCTTCCGGCGAAATTCTTGAGTACTGCTACGTGCTTTCCATTTCTTGACCTCTCCTCCAACACTGCTGGAATGGCTGCAGTCTTGATGACGCAGCAGGTGGGTAGTGGTGATCTCGAGACAGCTACCCCGGCGTTGTATGGCACCTCCGGTGACTGCTATAATGTGGACAGCTCGCTGGCCCTGACAACCTCGTTAGTGACGTGAGGCGTCGGCCGGGTGACTCTTGGACAGTCACTCATCCCCAAAGTAACTGATGTATGGGTTACTGGGTCTAGTGGGGGGAGGGCTTTGTGTAACGTGCCTCCCCCCTCGGTCTTTACAGACAAGGGTTCACGTGTGGCTGGAACAACTGGGTCGGTGTACCAATCAGACCTGGGAACAGACAGACACAACACAGCGGAAGCATAGATATACTCTGGGTTTGGTGGAGGTGGAACCCCAGAGCACGGTAAAAGTTGCTACCTGAGTCAAGTATAGACATAGTACATCTCATTGCCTTTACAGGAAAATCTAATGAATACTAAATTATACTAACCAAGGAAGTTACTTTACTGTACAGCGCGAGATCTCGTCACCATAGGGTGGCGAGACTGCACCTGACTACTGATGAGTGATGACAGAGGGTCATCCTCATCTTCTGACTCGTCGGTGAAGCCATGAGTCAGCACTGCTGAGTCAGGAACTAGGCCCGCTGAAGGCAGTTCTAATTCCTCTCTAGCATGATAATGTTTCAATTTATTTACATGAATTGTCCTTTCCACCTGGTCCTCGAACACTCCTTTTATAACAAGATTAACCGGCCCTGCCCTTTTAATTACTCTATAGGGTCCTCGCCACCTCGGAGCTAGTTTCCTGCTCTGATTGGCGGGCGCAGCCTCATTCACTCTCAATACGAGGCTTCCTTCCTTCAACTCAAGAGGGCGCACTTTCTTGTCATAAAAATGAGCATACCGAGTCCGTGCCTTCTTGGACGCTTCAGCTGCAATATTCCATGCATTTCTCATTTTTCCAAGGACCTCTGAAGGATAGTCCTCCCCATATGCAACATTATGTCTGTTAAGCAGACCTGAGGGGAAATTGCATGAATTACCAGTAAACAAATGAAGTGGTTGGGTGTTAATTGATTGGTGGATGGCAGTATTCAAGGCGAACTGAACATAGGGTAGGTGTTCATCCCAGGTGTTTGCATCATGTTCAGCAAGGATTGCAAGCATATCCTTGACTGAACGATTAGTCCGTTCCGTCATTCCGTTTGCTTGTGGGTGGTAGGCCGTTGTAAAAGCCGAAGTTGTCTCTAAAATCTTACAAACTTCTCTAAATATATTCCCATTGAATTCTTGACCCCGGTCAGAGACTAAAACTTTAGGAGGTCCGAATATAGTAACGAACCTACGCAAGAACGCATCTGCAACCGTACGAGAATCCTTCTGAGGTAATGCAACTAGTGTAGTGTATCTAGACAGATGGTCAACTAGCACCAACACATATCTGTTACCTGAATGACTGTGGTGTAAATCAATCAGATCGGCCCCCACACGATCTAACGGTTCACGAATTTCAGGAAATTCCTGAAGTGGGGCTTGTACCTTAAGCATACCTTTCCTCCTCTGGCAACGAGGGCACGACTTCACGAAATTGATTACCTCAGAAAGTAATCCTGGAAAATAAAATAGAGACTTTGCTTTTAAGTGCGTTTTAAAGATCCCCGGATGCCCTGCAATTTTTGAAGCATGCGCAAGCTTTAACGCTGATGACCGCAACGCGTCCGGAATAACTAGCTGAAATACTGCCCTATCATTCTGGCTATTAACATAATACAGGACGCCCTGTTTCATCTCAAAATCATGTATAGGTAAATTCTTTTTCTTTTTCGGGTATTTTCCTCCCTCTAAATACTCAATAATCTCTTTCCATCTCGGCTCGTTCATCTGGTATTCTCTCATTTTATCCGATGGAATGGTTTCAATATTTTCATTAATCTGCATTGCCGCTATATTTCTACTTAGCGTATCTGGCACAACATGTGCTGGACCAGGCTTGTACAAGATCTGGAATGAGTGGGCCGAAAGTTCGTGAGACCAGCGTGACATTCGTGGGCATTTCGTTCGCTTTTTAAATATGTGTGTTAACGCTCGATGGTCTGTGTAGATTACAAAATGCCGCTGAAATAGGTAAGGCTCGAAATACCTAACTGATTCTACTACTACCAGTGCCTCCCGATCCGTAGCTGAATAATGAACTTCAGGTCCTTTGACCTTCCTACTGAAATAGGCTACTGGATGGGGTAAATTATCTGCGTCTCGCTGAATTAAGCACCCGCCAATAGCTATACCGCTGGCGTCAGTGTGCACTTCCCACTCTTTCTCAAAATCAGGAATAGCCAATACCGGTGTCGTGATTAGTTGGTCTTTCAGTTTGCGATAGGCCTCGTCATGTTCAGATTTCCACACAAACTTCGCATTTTTCTTTGTCAGATCAGTCAGGGGTGCTGAAATGCCAGCGAAACCTTCAATATGACGACGAAAATATCCGGCCGCCCCCAAAAACCTACGCACGTCCTTTGCTGTCCTTGGAGTAGGCATGTCAGCAATGGCGCGGCAAGAATCTGGGTCAGGTCGGATACCGTCTGGGCACACCTGGAACCCCAGAAATTTGAATTTCTGAGCCGCCAGGGTGCACTTCTGAACATTCAGCCTGAAACCTGCCTGATCTAACAACTTCAAAGTCTCAGTCAAGTCCTGCAGGTGTTCCTCAAACGTCCTGGAATATATCACAACATCATCCAGGTACGCTAAAGAATGCCTACCCAGTACCGGACTAAGGATAAAGTTGATGGCCCTCTGAAACGACGAAGGCGCTGTCTTCAAACCAAACGGCATCCTACGGAATTGATAAGTGTGCCTACCATCCGAGAATGCTGTTTTTTCCCTATCTTGTTCTGCCACCGGAATCGCCCAATACGCCGATTTTGCGTCAAGAGTTGAGAAATACTTAGCAGCACCAAATTGATCTATTATCTCCTGTATTCGGGGCAACGGATACACATCACCCTTAGTTAATTCGTTCACCTTCCGGTAGTCAACACAGAAACGATAACTACCGTCCGGTTTCCGAACTAGCACAACAGGAGAGAGCCACGGTGACGTACTAGGCTCTATCACGCCCTGTCTCAACATTTTCTGGCACTCCTCCCTGATAATGTTCTTTGCCTGTTCCGGCAACCTCCACTGTCTTGTGTACACAGGCAAATGGTCACCAGTTGGAATGGTGTGCTCGATCTTATCAAGGAGACCAATCTGGTCATCCTCTGTCGCAAACAATTTCGGGAATTTTCGTAAAACTCCTCTCAGTGCCTTCCTATCTGCCTGTGCAACATGTTGCAAATCAAGTGCTGAAATTAATTTTTCCACTTCCTCTACATTCTGTGCAACATTTCTCGTCTCGTATTGTACTTTGGATGGTGTTTTAGTGTTCAACATATTCAGT
This sequence comes from Procambarus clarkii, assembly GCF_040958095.1. Taxonomy (NCBI): domain Eukaryota; kingdom Metazoa; phylum Arthropoda; class Malacostraca; order Decapoda; family Cambaridae; genus Procambarus; species Procambarus clarkii. The sequence goes on along the minus strand of NC_091163.1, from coordinate 48,427,776 downwards.
GCACTACATTGTGCAGTGACGGCTGGCGTCTCAGCTGACTCATGGTGAAAGATTTCTGTGTCCTCCACCATGGTTCCCTGAGATACCCTATCACCTGCCCTGAAGCGAAAAGTCTTATGTGAAAGATTGACAACTGGAATGAGTGCACCTTTATCGAGCACTACAACTAAGTGATGAGGAATTAATAAACTATCACATCTCCCAGCCACCTGAAGGGTGGTACCTGGTTGTATGTGACGTCCCACGGCTACTTTAATAAATTTAACAGAATGTGGTGGGCAACTCTGTTTGGTCAATGCATGCAAGGCGCATGACCTCTTAACCGTGTCTGGAAGAGACTTAAAAATCAATTTTGGATAGTGCGCATTATATTTCAGCTTCCTCTTAATTGAAGCTACAACTGGGGGATGGTCGATCATCTCCACTGGGTAGGAAGTCTGTCCCAACTGCAACCTGCAGTTCCTAGCCCCTTTTTGAGCAGACAAGGAATAATTAAATCGCGACAGAAAATCAGTTCCCATTAAGATGTGACCAGGAAAATCAAGGTTCTCTACGATCGTACATGTGTGAGGCTGCAATGCCCCATCAATCTCAAAATTAACTGTACCTTGACCTACGATCTCAATCTTTTCCCCATTGACTGCTGTTAATGTCTTTGCGCAACGTTGAAGACGTGCATACTTAAAATTGCTGAAGGCTGACTTTTTAATTACCGTTGCCTGGCTTCCTGTATCAACAAAAGCTGTCAATCTCACACCTTCCACTTTCACCTCAAAAGTAGGCCTGCCATCACTAGGAGCCTGCTTTCATGCTTTCGTAGGAGTGACTTCGCAATCCCTCTGTATATGCCCGCGCTTCCAGCAGGAGTAACACCTCCGCGGATCCCTGTTGTTACCCCGCGCAGGGTGGCTCGAACTTGCAGCTGAGGGCTGCTTCCCGCCTGATGAACCCGCGCCACAGTTACTCGGCTTGGCTCCCTCGCCTTTACTTAACGCCTCTATGTATGGCGACAACTGAGTGCCCGGCGTCTCCGTGCGCATCTGCCTGTCTAAGGCTGTGGCGGCCTGGGGTTGGGGTTGAGGTATGGTGTGGGTGGCCTGGGGTTGGGGTGTGGATGGAGGTTGGGGTATGGTGTGGGTGGCCTGGGGTTGGGGTGTGGATTGAGGTTGGGGTTGAGGTATGGTGTGGGTGACCTCAGGCTAGGGTGTGGATTGAGGTTGGGGTGGGTATGGGGTGGCCTGGGGTTGGAATGGGTATGGGTATGGGGTGGCCTGGGGTTGGAATGGGTATGGGGTGGCCTGGGGTTGGAATGGGTATGGGTATGGGGTGGCCTGGGGTTGGAATGGGTATGGAGTGGCCTGGGGTTGGAATGGGTATGGAGTGGCCTGGGGTTGGGGGAAGGGTTGGTATGGGAACTGAGGATGGGGTTGGTATGGGAATTGAGGATGGGGTTGGTATGGGAATTGAGGATGGGGTTGGGGTTGTTGTAGTGACGGATGAGGTGTACCTAGGTGGTCCCCAGTGGTGTCGGAAGAGGTGCTGTCCTCTACACTTCCACTCCCACTGGTCCCCACTGACTGGTCATTATCTGGGTTAAACATTTTCTGTGATTCCTGGTGTGCCACGTCTCTTCTAAACTACCCTTTAGTACACCCTCGACCCGGACTCACTACAACCGTGATCTTACACAAATAAAAAAAAATCACAACTCTATTCTAAGAGAAAACTACTAAATTCCCAAAATAGGAAATACACCGATTTATCGAGAGAATCGCTGAAGTGAATCCAATGAATGAGTGTCTGCCCCGCACTCGTGTCTGACCGTGAAATATCCCGCAGTTCTATTGCTGAAACCTAAGTCCTTTACGTTAAAAAAATTAAGGAATCTAATTTATATAAAACAATTTAAAAGATAACGCAACTAACGCGCAGCACTCGTGATGGAGTAATAAAGAATATTTACTGTACTTGAATACTAAACGCACTTGAAGTGAGCAGCGTGGCCACTGATGACTGATGGAGCGGGACCAGCTGCGCTGAAAACTAAGTCCCGCGCTTTTTCGCTTAAACGCTGAAAAATCAAAATTTTTGTTCTGAAGGAAAATAACTAGTTTTACGTTAATAAACCGCTCTAGCGATTAATATAGACACCCAGGACCTATAAATGCTTACTAAAAATTGAATTTTTATAAAAAACTGCGTTTTTACTCAATTGCTGGACTCTGCCAATTTTTCTGACTCCGAGGGAAAAAAATTTCTATCACCTCAAATATCACAAAACTCCTTTAATTCACAAAAATTTGGTTTCTCGTTCCCAGATATAAATACGTTATTATTTACTACTGACGTTGTATGCAGAACAATACTGACACTTCGGGCGGTTTCAACACTCACTAATTCGAATTTTCGCCAAAATCAGAGATTTTCACCTCAAATGGACTCTGACAAAATTACAACACGATTTTCTCGAAAAATAACTAAATTCGGCAAAAATGTAATTATCACTGTTTAATGCTTACGGACAGAATTACGTCCCTTGCGCGCACTAGAGAGTAATACTGACCCCAGAATATACACGAAACATGAAAATTAGAATTTCCGCCAAAAAGTCAGATTCTAGCCCAAGCTGGACTTAGAAAATTTTCCACCTACGTAGAAAATTTTCCACCTACGTGTCTACTGAAAACAGAATTCTAAGTCTACAAACACAATTCTACCGTCTTACTGGTAAAAACTAGAAAATATTATCCGCATCGACTGGGGAATCCTAATGACGCCCAGAACATACACGTGACCCACGAATACAAATTAATTACAGTTAACGACTTTCCGACATTGACTTAGCCGAAAACTTATCCCAAAATACTTAGAAATATTCCACGGATTCTATTAAGCATTTACACGCAACTTACTATCCCTTAAACTCCTTCAATTACTGTAGTGACCGACCAATAGCCCTAAGTCCCGAGGATTAACTACACTCTAGCAACAACGCCTCTGACTTAGACTAATACAACAGGGAATAGCAAAACTTAATGTACGCACTTAGCCTAATATGCAAGAAAATGCTAAACACTTTGATAAAAAATTGTTTAACCGGTGATTGAATGTAAGGGAAAAAAAATTAATCTAGAACAACGCAAATAAACGGAAATTACTGTATAAATTTAAGTATACTTAATTCAAAAATGCACTCGACTTAATCTTATAATTGCTCCTACCGGCTCGCCGTACCACACCTAGCCTAGAGGCCACACCATCTAGGTTCCAACAGAGCGACACGCAGCTTTCAGCAACAATTAAGACTAGGGACGACTCAACCTCCACTAAGTGTGCGATCACTTAGTTGTTGAATCGCTGCTAGGTAGGTTACTAGTCCGTCCCTCGGAGGCCGCAACGCCCTTCACGGATTACGTTTTTCCTAGCGTTTTGGGTCGTCTAATAACGCCCTCGGACTATCTACTGGCGTCCCACAGATATATCCGCCTCCGACAGCCCTCAAGGAACTGCTGTTGAGAGTATGGCGGCTCCCAACACCTCTGAATTAATTGCAATGGGTCGAGTATGGTACCCAGTCCAATCAACTCGGAGCGGTCTCCTTTTCAATAAATCTATTTTAACAACCTAATCTTACTAACTAAACCTTAATCATATCAGCCCGCATGACCCAAGATTCGCCAATCCCCACTCAAACGCACTGTTGTGGGGCGCACTGCTAATCCTGGCCCGCGGCTGTCTCCTTAGCATCCGCGCACGTGTTCGAACGGCTAGACGCGTGAGCCTTTCAACAATTTCAAACAAAATTGTTGAAACCACCGCTGTGCACCATTGTAACATGGGTTAGGTTCCTCTCTCTACTTATCTACCTTCTACTCCCTCTACCCGTATTCTTACTTTTTATTCTCTACCAAGGGACTCCAAAACTTTTACCAAAGCCAACTCCACGCCACGTGGTCCTAAGACGATTGACCGACTTAGGATTCTACACCCAGTATGACGTGACCTAAGCTCTGAGCAAAACCCTAGAGTCGCCTCTACGCTGCCACCACCAGACCAGTAACACAAGAGCAATGATCGAGGTCTGGATCGATCACGCTAATTAATCAACCTAGGGGCTTGATCCCCACTATAAACGATGAACTTGAGTGTGGAATAAATTACACGGTAATGATAATTCCGATTCGATGTTAGAATCGGCGCCCAGTCCAACTCTGCCTCGTGTGGACCACGTGACCAGGACAAGTGTACACATAAAACACATGGAAACAATGAAAATGCAAATTCTTAACTTAATTTATTACAAGAAAACTAAAACAAAAATCTGAATATGTTCACTCCCTATCACTTTAACACTCCCTACTTGACCTGAATGGCAAATGAGAAGACTATCCCTATAATTAACAATAGCAACTATACCTTGGGCGACCAGCTCTAGATGTTGGGGCTGGTCTTGGGGAGAGGTAAGATGTTTGACCTCTTATCCCAGCTGCTCCCGTTTCCACACTGATCTCTCCCTTGTCTGGTCTACCCCAGACAGAACATTGTATCCTTCCGCCTAGTCAAAGTTTTACCAAGTTACTAGCCAGGTTTAAGTTATAACAATTAACCTCTGTTGTACTTAATTGATCCAGACTGGTTGAATTATTTTACTGAAATTAAGTTACACAAACATCTAACGGCAAAGCTGTTCCCGATCCCCCAATAATGGATAATTGAACTTTGAGAAATAGTAGACCTGTCAACCCTGCTGACCTATGACCGCCGGTCACTCCGCCTTACAAGTTAGATCTGATTCGTGACGTCACTGATGGTGACTTAAACTCAATAATTAGAATACTCTTGATATTGTATCCAGTACTATTATACAATACAATTTTAATACAAAATGAATAAAGGCTAATTTCTCTAAATTACTGAATACTATAGGATGATTCATTATATGCAGCTATGAACAACGCGTCGGTTATTTCCACCGCGAATCCCCCTGGGGGTCAGGTCACCATGCGGCTCAGCTTCCCATTCTCTTTTGTCGATAAACCATTCTGGATAATTCTTACAACAGCCTAGTTTGTTACAATGGGTCCAAGTACTGAGCCCTGTGGGACTCCGCTGGTGACATCTCCCCACTCTGATGTCTTCCCCCTAACCGTTACTCGCTGTTTCCTGTTGCTTAAGTACTCCCTTATCCACTGGAGCACCTTCCCTTTTACTCCTGCCTGTTGCTCCAACTTTTTTAACAGACTTTTATGGGGTACTGTGTCAAAGTTTTTGGCAATCCAGGAAAATGCAGTCGGCCCACCCTTCTCTTTCCTGCCTAATTTTCGTTGCCTGGTCATAAAATTCTATTAAACCTCTGAGGCACGATTTACCATCCCTGAACCCATGTTGGTGGTGCGTTACAAAGTTATTTCCCTCCAGATGCTCTACGAGCCTTTTCCTCACGATCTTCTCCATCACCTTGCATGGTTTACAAGTTAAGGAAACTGGCCTGTAATTCAGTGCCTCTTGCCTGTCACCCTTTTCGTATATTGGGACCACGTTAGCTGTCTTCCAACTTTCTGGTAAGTCTCCTGTTTCCAGTGACCTGTTATACACCATAGAGAGTGGCACACTTAGTGCTTCTGCACCTTCCTTTTGTATCCATGGTGAGATTCTATCAGGCCTAACAGCCTTTGTCACATCCAGCTCTAGCAGACACCTTTTGACCTCATCACTGGTGAGGTCAAATTCCTCCAAGGTTGCTTGGTTTGCCGCCTCCTCATTTAGTGCAGGGGCTTCTCCTTGTTCTGTTGTGAAGACCTCCTGGAATCTCTTGTTGAGTTCTTCACACACCTCCTTGTCGTTCTCTGTGTATCTGTTCTCCTCTTTCCGCAGCTTCATCACTTGTTCCTTCACCGCTGTTTTCCTCCTGATGTGGCTGTAGAGCAGCTTTGGTTGGGTCTTGGCTTTACTCGCGATGTCATTTTCAAACTGTCTCTCTGCTTCCCTCCTCACTCTGATGTACTCATTTCTAGCCCTCTGGTATCTCTCTCTCCTCTCTGGTGTTCTGTTATTTCTGTAGTTTCTCCATGTTCTTTTACTCAGTTGTTTCGCTACCTTACATTCCTGGTTGAACCATGGGTTTTTCTGTTGTTTTTCGTTTTTCTCCTTTTGGACGGGGATAAACCTGTCTGCAGCTTCCTGGCACTTCTGGGTGACAAAATTCATCATGACCTGCACATTCTTGTCTCTAAGTTCTGTTTCCCATGGTATTCCCCTGAGGAAGTTCCTCATCTCATCATATTTTCCTCTTCGGTAATTCAGTCTTTTCCCCTCCGCTCCCATCCTTGGATAAGTTATCCCTACCTCCACCAAGTACTCAAAGGTCAGTAAACTGTGGTCACTCATTCCTATGTGGGCTTCAACTTTGACTTCCCTTATTTCTGACGCATTCAGGGTGAATATCAAGTCGAGTCTAGCTGGTTCATCATTGCCTCTCACTCTTGTGGGTTCCTTGACATGCTGACTCAGAAAATTCCTTGTTGCCACTTCCAAGAGTTTAGCTCGCCACGTATCTGTACCACCATGTGGGTCCCCATTCTCCCAGTCTATCTTTCCATGGTTGAAATCACTCATGATTAAGAGTCTTGAGCCATTCCTGCAGGCAACTGAAGCTGCTCTCTCTATTATATTAATGGTTGCCATATTGTTCCTATCAAACTCATGTCTAGGTCTTCTGTCATTTAGGGGAGGGTTGTAAATGACTGCCACTATTATCTTAGGTCCACCCATTGTTATAGTTCCTGTTATGTAATCTCTGAATCCGTCACAGCCCGGAATTTCCATCTCATCAAAACTCCAGTCCTTCCTTATCAGCAGGGCCACTCCTCCACCTCCTCTCCCTTCCCTCTCTTTCCTTACTGTATAGTAGTCCTTTGGAAACACAGCATCTGTTATGACTCCTGACAATTTTGTTTCCGTTAGTCCTATTTCATCAGGGTTTTCTTCTTGCACCCTTTCTGCCAGTTCACTTGCTTTATCACTTGCTTTATAACGTGAGTAACATGTGAGGACCCTACGTGAGTAACATGTGAGGACCCTACGTGAGTAATGTGAGGACCCTACGTGAGTAACGTGTGAGGACCTTACGTGAGTAACGTGTGAGGACCCTCCGTGAGTAACGTGTGAGGACCCTACGTGAGTAACGTGTGAGGACCCTACGTGAGTAACGTGTGAGGACCCTACGTGAGTAACGTGTGAGGACCCTACGTGAGTAACGTGTGAGGACCCTACGTGAGTAACGTGTGAGGACCCTACGTGAGTAACGTGTGAGGACCCTATGTTAGTAACGTGTGAGGACCCTACGTGAGTAACGTGTGAGGACCCTACGTGAGTAACATGTGAGGACCCTACGTGAGTAACGTGTGAGGACCCTACGTGAGTAACGTGTGAGGACCCTACGTGAGTAATGTGAGGACCCTACGTGAGTAACGTGTGAGGACCCTACGTGAGTAACGTGTGAGGACCCTACGTGAGTAACGTGTGAGGACCCTACGTGAGTAACGTGTGAGGACCCTACGTGAGTAATGTGAGGACCCTACGTGAGTAACGTGTGAGGACCCTACGTGAGTAACATGTGAGGACCCTACGTGAGTAATGTGTGGACCCTACGTGAGTAACGTGTGAGGACCCTACGTGAGTAACGTGTGAGGACCCTATGTGAGTAACGTGTGAGGACCCTACGTGAGAAACGTGTGAGGACCCTACGTGAGTAACGTGTGAGGACCCTACGTGAGTAACGTGTAAGAACCCTACGTGAGTAACGTGTGAGGACCCTACGTGAGTAACGTGTGAGGACCCTACGTGAGTAACGTGTGAGGACCCTACGTGAGTAACGTGTGAGGACCCTACGTGAGTAACGTGTGAGGACCCTACGTGAGTATCGTGTGAGGACCCTACGTGAGTAACGTGTGAGGACCCTACGTGAGTAACGTGTGAGGACCCTACGTGAGTAACGTGTGAGGACCCTATGTGAGTAACGTGTGAGGACCCTACGTGAGTAACGTGTGAGGACCCTACGTGAGTAACGTGTGAGGACCCTACGTGAGTAACGTGTGAGGACCCTACGTGAGTAACGTGTGAGGACCCTACGTGAGTAATGTGAGGACCCTACGTGAGTAACGTGTGAGGACCCTACGTGAGTAACGTGTGAGGACCCTACGTGAGTAACGTGTGAGGACCCTACGTGAGTAACGTGTGAGGACCCTATGTGAGTAACGTGTGAGGACCCTATGTGAGTAACGTGTGAGGACCCTACGTGAGTAACGTGTGAGGACCCTACGTGAGTAACGTGTGAGGACCTTACGTGAGTAACGTGTAAGAACCCTACGTGAGTAACGTGTGAGGACCCTACGTGAGTAACGTGTGAGGACCCTACGTGAGTAACGTGTGAGGACCCTACGTAAGTAACGTGTGAGGACCCCTACGTGAGTAATGTGAGGACCCTACGTGAGTAACGTGTGAGGACCCTACGTGAGTAACATGTGAGGACCCTACGTGAGTAATGTGAGGACCCTACGTGAGTAACGTGTGAGGACCCTACGTGAGTAACGTGTGAGGACCCTATGTGAGTAACGTGTGAGGACCCTACGTGAGTAACGTGTGAGAACCCTACGTGAGTAACGTGTGAGGACCCTACGTGAGTAACGTGTAAGAACCCTACGTGAGTAACGTGTGAGGACCCTACGTGAGTAACGTGTGAGGACCCTACGTGAGTAACGTGTGAGGACCCTACGTGAGTAACGTGTGAGGACCCTACGTGAGTAACGTGTGAGGACCCTACGTGAGTAACGTGTGAGGACCCTACGTGAGTAACGTGTGAGGACCCTACGTGAGTAACGTGTGAGGACCCTACGTGAGTAACGTGTGAGGACCCTACGTGAGTAACGTGTGAGGACCCTACGTGAGTAACGTGTGAGGACCCTACGTGAGTAACGTGTGAGGACCTTACGTGAGTAACGTGTGAGGACCCTACTTGAGTAACGTGTAAGAACCCTACGTGAGTAACGTGTGAGGACCCTACGTGAGTAACGTGTGAGGACCCTACGTGAGTAACGTGTGAGGACCTTACGTGAGTAACGTGTGAGGACCCTACGTGAGTAACGTGTAAGAACCCTACGTGAGTAACGTGTGAGGACCCTACGTGAGTAACGTGTGAGGACCCTACGTGAGTAACGTGTGAGGACCCTACGTGAGTAACGTGTGAGGACCCTACGTGAGTAACGTGTGAGGACCCTACGTGAGTAACGTGTGAGGAAGCTACGTGAGTAACGTGTGTGTGGGAACCGACCTGTGAGATTTATATGAATTTATATAGAATTTATATTTACATTAATTTATATATTTCGATGGCAATTTGTATGATGTTAAGTGGACGGTATTTCTGCAATATTTCTCACAAATCGTTCCTTACACATTAGGGGGTTTATATTAAATTTATATATATGCAGCCAATCAAACTACAGTATTAAACTACATATATTAGTATATAAATTGAGGAGGTGTCGTATGTTATTGTAGAGCAGGCTTAGTCCACCAGGTATAACTAGGATGTAGACACCAAATTATCCTCGTGAGAGGCGAGCTTCCATCACCCAAGTAACTGATGTACCAAGATTAATTCTTGCTTCCTCTTCCTCTTCCTGTCAAAGGGCACTAGCTGTAAAGCCGGAATCCTAATATATGACAGCTATATCAGAGAAAACACTGTATATTATTAGATAACGACCAAGGCTTAATTACCTGTGTTGAGTCCATCGTTTGTGTTCTAACAGGAAATAATGCTATCTAACATAACATTACTGGCCAATAATGACTTAGATAAGATTTCTGAAAGACAGTTCCCTTGTGGTTGTTGACAGCGTGTTGATGATGGTAGAACACTTTGATCTCCATAACACTTCGTCCAAGGGAAATAAAGGAGCAGAATTTGCTGCAGACGACTCTGGTCTTAACAAACAATGGGTGAACTCCTTCACCACTCTGACGCTACTCCTGGCTCACTTTGTCCACATGTCAATATGTGCTACATGGCTCACATTTACTCTATTTTGCTACTGATAATTAACTTAATTCAAATAAGATGTTTTTATGATGTTATAAATCCAAAGACTACGGTATTTAAGAATAATTCCCAACAGAATAGCTGGTGAATTTATAGTACTATGTGGCAATGATATCCCGTTTTCTATTGACGGAAAATTCCACTACAAGCTACATAATCTATGGGTTAACTTGTGTATACAACACAGCAGCAATATTATCTGACTATTGTACGTAATATTAGTAAATGGTGTCGCATTTTCTGACAGTGTGAGGAAGCTACGGTAGTAACGTGTGAGGAAGCTATGGTAGTAACGTGTGAGGAAGCTATGGTAGTAACGTGTGAGGAAGCTACGGTAGTAACGTGTGAGGAAGCTACGGTAGTAACGTGTGAGGAAGCTACGGTAGTAACGTGTGAGGAAGCTATGGTAGTAACGTGTGAGGAAGCTACGGTAGTAACGTGTGAGGAAGCTACGGTAGTAACGTGTGAGGAAGCTATGGTAGTAACGTGTGAGGAAGCTATGGTAGTAACGTGTGAGGAAGCTATGGTAGTAACGTGTGAGGAAGCTATGGTAGTAACGTGTGAGGAAGCTATGGTAGTAACGTGTGAGGAAGCTACGTGAGTAACGTGTGAGGAAGCTACGTGAGTAACGTGTGAGGAAGCTACGGTAGTAACGTGTGAGGAAGCTACGGTAGTAACGTGTGAGGAAGCTACGTGAGTAATGTGTGAGGACCCTACGAGAGTAATGTGTGAGGAAGCTATGATAGTAACGTGTGAAGAAGGTACGTGAGTAACGTGTGAGGAAGCTACGTGAGTAACGTGTGTGGAAGCTACGGTAGTAACGTGTGAGGAAGCTACGTGAGTAACGTGTGAGGAAGCTACGGTAGTAACGTGTGAGGAAGCTACGTGAGTAATGTGTGTGGAAGCTACGGTAGTAACGTGTGAGGAAGCTACGTGAGTAACGTGTGAGGAAGCTACGGTAGTAACGTGTGAGGAAGCTACGGTAGTAACGTGTGAGGAAGCTACGTGAGTAACGTGTGTGGAAGCTACGGTAGTAACGTGTGAGGAAGCTACGGTAGTAACGTGTGAGGAAGCTACGGTAGTAACGTGTGAGGAAGCTACGTGAGTAACGTGTGTGGAAGCTACGGTAGTAACGTGTGAGGAAGCTACGTGAGTAACGTGTGAGGAAGCTACGGTAGTAACGTGTGAGGAAGCTACGGTAGTAACGTGTGAGGAAGCTACGTGAGTAACGTGTGAGGAAGCTACGTGAGTAACGTGTGAGGAAGCTACGGTAGTAACGTGTGAGGAAGCTATGGTAGTAACGTGTGAGGAAGCTATGGTAGTAACGTGTGAGGAAGCTATGGTAGTAACGTGTGAGGAAGCTACGTGAGTAACGTGTGAGGAAGCTACGTGAGTAACGTGTGAGGAAGCTACGGTAGTAACGTGTGAGGAAGCTATGGTAGTAACGTGTGAGGAAGCTATGGTAGTAACGTGTGAGGAAGCTACGATAGTAACGTGTGAGGAAGCTATGGTAGTAACGTGTGAGGAAGCTACGTGAGTAACGTGTGAGGAAGCTACGGTAGTAACGTGTGAGGAAGCTACGGTAGTAACGTGTGAGGAAGCTACGGTAGTAACGTGTGAGGAAGCTATGGTAGTAACGTGTGAGGAAGCTATGGTAGTGACGTGTGAGGAAGCTATGGTAGTAACGTGTGAGGAAGCTGCGGTAGTAACGTATGAGGAAGCTACGGTAGTAACGTGTGAGGAAGCTACGGTAGTAACGTGTGAGGAAGCTACGGTAGTAACGTGTGAGGAAGCTACGGTAGTAACGTGTGAGGAAGCTATGGTAGTAACGTGTGAGGAAGCTACGGTAGTAACGTGTGAGGAAGCTATGGTAGCAACGTGTGAGGAAGCTATGGTAGTAACGTGTGAGGAAGCTACAGTAGTAACGTGTGAGGAAGCTATGGTAGTAACGTGTGAGGAAGCTATGTGAGTAATGTGTGAGGACCCTACGTGAGTAATGTGTGAGGTAGCTATGATAGTAACGTGTGAAGAAGGTACGTGAGTAACGTGTGAGGACCCTACGAGAGTAACGTGTGAGGACCCTACGTGAGTAACGTGTGAGGAAGCTATGGTAGTAACGTGTGAGGAAGGTATGTGAGTAACGTGTGAGGACCCTACATGAGTAACGTATGAGGAAGGTACGTGATTAATGTGTGAGGACCCTACGTGAGTAACGTGTGAGGACTCTACGTGAGTAACGTGTGAGGACCCTACGTGAGTAACGTGTGAGGACCCTAGGTGAGTAACGTGTGAGGAAGGTACGTAAGTAACGTGTGAGGATCCTATGTGAGTAAAACGTGTGAGGACCCTACGTGAGTAACGTGTGCGGACACTACGTGAGTAACGCGTGAGGACCCTATGTGAGTAACGTGTGAGGACCCTACGTGAGTAACGTGTGAGAACCCTATGTAAGTAACGTGTGAGGACCCTACGTGAGTAACGTGTAAGAAGAAGGTACGTGAGTAACGTGTGAGGAAGGTACGTGAGGAACGTGTGAGGACCCTACGTGAGTAACGTGTGAGGACCCTATGTGAGTAACGTGTGAGGACCCTACGTGAGTAACGTGCGAGGACCCAACGTGAGCAACGTGTGAGGACCCTACGTGAGTAACGTGTGAGGACCCTACGTGAGTAACGTGTGACGAAGGTACGCGAGTAACGTGTGAGGACCCTACGTGAGTAACGTGTGAGGACCCTACGTGAGTAACGTGTGACGAAGGTACGCGAGTAACGTGTGAGGACCCTACGTGAGTAACGTGTGAGGACCCTACGTGAGTAACGTGTGTGGACCCTACGTGAGTAACGTGTGAGGACACTACGTGAGTAACGTGTGAGGACCCTACGTGAGTAACGTAGGAGGAAGGTACGTGAGTAACGTGTGAGGACCCTATGTGAGTAACGTGTGAGGACCCTACGTGAGTAACGTGTGAAGACCCTACGTGAGTAACGTGTGAGGACCCTACGTGAGTAACGTGTGAGGACCCTACATGAGTAACGTGTGAGGAAGGTACGTGATTAATGTGTGAGGACCCTACGTGAGTAACGTGTGAGGACCCTACGTGAGTAACGTGTGAGGACCCTACGTGAGTAACGTGTGAGGACCCTACGTGAGTAACTTGTGAGGACCCTACGTGAGTAACGTGTGAGGAAGCTACAGCAGTAACGTGTGAGGAAGCTAAGGTAGTAACGTGTGAGGAAGCTACGGTAGTAACGTGTGAGGAAGCTACGGTAGTTACGTGTGAGGAAGCTACGGTAGTAACGTGTGAGGAAGCTACGGTAGTAACGTGTGAGGAAGCTATGGTAGTAACGTGTGAGGAAGCTACGGTAGTAACGTGTGAGGAAGCTACGGTAGTAACGTGTGAGGAAGCTATGGTAGTAACGTGTGAGGAAGATATGGTAGTTACGTGTGAGGAAGCTACGGTAGTAACGTGTGAGGAAGCTACGTGAGTAACGTGTGAGGAAGCTCCGTGAGTAACGTGTGAGGAAGCTACGTGAGTAACGTGTGAGGAAGCTACGTGAGTAACTTGTGAGGAAGCTACTTGAGTAACGTGTGAGGAAGCTACGGTAGTAACGTGTGAGGAAGCTACGTGAGTAACGTGTGAGGAAGCTACGGTAGTAACGTGTGAGGATGCTACGTGAGTAACGTGTGAGAAAGCTACGTGAGTAACGTGTGAGGAAGCTAAGGTAGTAACGTGTGAGGAAGCTACGTGAGTAACGTGTGAGGAAGCTACGTGAGTAACGTGTGAGGAAGCTATGGTAGTAACGTGTGGGGAAGCTACGTGAGTAACGTGTGAGGAAGCTACGGTAGTAACGTGTGAGGAAGCTACGGTAGGTACGTGTGAGGAAGCTACAGTAGTAACGTGTGAGGAAGCTACGGTAGTAACGTGTGAGGAAGCTATGGTAGTAACGTGTGAGGAAGCTATGGTAGTAACGTGTGAGGAAGCTATGGTAGTAACGTGTGAGGAAGCTATGGTAGTAACGTGTGAGGAAGCTATGGTAGTAACGTGAGAGGAAGCTATGGTAGTAACGTGTGAGGAAGCTATGGTAGTAACGTGTGAGGAAGCTACGGTAGTAACGTGTGAGGAAGCTATGGTAGTAACGTGTGAGGAAGCTACGGTAGTAACGTGTGAGGAAGCTACGGTAGTAACGTGTGAGGAAGCTACGGTAGTAACGTGTGAGGAAGCTATGGTAGTAACGTGTGAGGAAGCTATGGTAGTAACGTGTGAGGAAGCTATGGTAGTAACGTGTGAGGAAGCTATGGTAGTAACGTGTGAGGAAGCTATGGTAGTAACGTGTGAGGAAGCTATGGTAGTAACGTGTGAGGAAGCTATGGTAGTAACGTGTGAGGAAGCTATGGTAGTAACGTGTGAGGAAGCTATGGTAGTAACGTGTGAGGAAGCTATGGTAGTAACGTGTGAGGAAGCTACGGTAGTAACGTGTGAGTAACGTGTGAGGAAGCTACGGTAGTAACGTGTGAGTAACGTGTGAGGAAGCTATGGTAGTAACGTGTGAGGAAGCTATGGTAGTAACGTGTAAGGAAGCTATGGTAGTAACGTGTGAGGAAGCTATGGTAGTAACGTGTGAGGAAGCTATGGTAGTAACGTGTGAGGAAGCTATGGTAGTAACGTGTGAGGAAGCTATGGTAGTAACGTGTGAGGAAGCTACGGTAGTAACGTGTGAGTAACGTGTGAGGAAGCTACGGTAGTAACGTGTGAGTAACGTGTGAGGAAGCTATGGTAGTAACGTGTGAGGAAGCTACGTGAGTAACGTGTGAGGAAGCTATGGTAGTAACGTGTGAGGAAGCTATGGTAGTAACGTGTGAGGAAGCTACGGTAGTAACGTGTGAGTAACGTGTGAGGAAGCTACGGTAGTAACGTGTGAGTAACGTGTGAGGAAGCTATGGTAGTAACGTGTGAGGAAGCTATGGTAGTAACGTGTAAGGAAGCTATGGTAGTAACGTGTGAGGAAGCTATGGTAGTAACGTGTGAGGAAGCTATGGTAGTAACGTGTGAGGAAGCTATGGTAGTAACGTGTGAGGAAGCTATGGTAGTAACGTGTGAGGAAGCTACGGTAGTAACGTGTGAGTAACGTGTGAGGAAGCTACGGTAGTAACGTGTGAGTAACGTGTGAGGAAGCTATGGTAGTAACGTGTGAGGAAGCTACGTGAGTAACGTGTGAGGAAGCTATGGTAGTAACGTGTGAGGAAGCTATGGTAGTAACGTGTGAGGAAGCTACGGTAGTAACGTGTGAGGAAGCTACGTGAGTAACGTGTGAGGAAGCTATGGTAGTAACGTGTGTGGAAGCTATGGTAGTAACGTGTGAGGAAGCTATGGTAGTAACGTGTAAGGAAGCTACGGTAGTAACGTGTGAGGAAGCTATGGTAGTAACGTGTGAGGAAGCTATGGTAGTAACGTGAGAGGAAGCTATGGTAGTAACGTGTGAGGAAGCTATGGTAGTAACGTGTGAGGAAGCTATGGTAGTAACGTGTGAGGAAGCTATGGTAGTAACGTGTGAGGAAGCTATGGTAGTAACGTGTGAGGAAGCTATGGTAGTAACGTGTGAGGAAGCTATGGTAGTAACGTGTGAGGAAGCTATGGTAGTAACGTGTGAGGAAGCTACGGTAGTAACGTGTGAGGAAGCTACGTGAGTAACGTGTGAGAAAGCTATGGTAGTAACGTGTGAGTAACGTGTGAGGAAGCTATGGTAGTAACGTGTGAGGAAGCTACGGTAGTAACGTGTGAGGAAGCTATGGTAGTAACGTGTGAGGAAGCTATGGTAGTAACGTGTGAGGAAGCTACGGTAGTAACGTGTGAGGAAGCTACGTGAGTAACGTGTGAGGAAGCTATGGTAGTAACGTGTGAGTAACGTGTGAGGAAGCTATGGTAGTAACGTGTGAGGAAGCTACGGTAGTAACGTGTGAGGAAGCTATGGTAGTAACGTGTGAGGAAGCTATGGTAGTAACGTGTGAGGAAGCTATGGTAGTAACGTGTGAGGAAGCTATGGTAGTAACGTGTTAGGAAGCTACGGTAGTAACGTGTGAGGAAGCTACGTGAGTAACGTGTGAGGAAGCTATGGTAGTAACGTGTGAGGAAGCAATGGTAGTAACGTGTGAGGAAGCTATGGTAGTAACGTGTGAGGAAGCTACGGTAGTAACGTGTGAGGAAGCTACGGTAGTAACGTGTGAGGAAGCTATGGTAGTAACGTGTGAGGAAGCTACAGTAGTAACGTGTGAGGAAGCTACGGTAGTAACGTGTGAGTAACGTGTGAGGAAGCTATGGTAGTAACGTGTGAGGAAGCTACGGTAGTAACGTGTGAGGAAGCTACGGTAGTAACGTGTGAGGAAGCTACAGTAGTAAAGTGTGAGGAAGCTATGGTAGTAACGTGTGAGGAAGCTATGGAAGTAACGTGTGAGGAAGCTATGGTAGTAACGTGTGAGGAAGCTATGGTAGTAACGTGTGAGGAAGCTACGGTAGTAACGTGTGAGGAAGCTATGGTAGTAACGTGTGAGTAACGTGTGAGGAAGCTATGGTACTAACATGTGAGGAAGCGACGGTAGTAACGTGTGAGTAACGTGTGAGTAACGTGTGAGGAAGCTATGGTAGTAACGTGTGAGGAAGCTACAGTAGTAACGTGTGAGTAACGTGTGAGGAAGCTATGGTAGTAACGTGTGAGGAAGCTACAGTAGTAACGTGTGAGGAAGCTACGGTAGTATCGTGTGAGGAAGCTACGTGAGTAACGTGTGAGGAAGCTACGTGAGTAACGTGTGAGGAAGCTACGGTAGTAACGTGTGAGGAAGCTACGGTAGTAACGTATGAGGAAGCTACGGTAGTAACGTGTGAGGAAGCTACGGTAGTAACGTGTGAGGAAGCTACGGTAGTAACGTGTGAGGAAGCTACGGTAGTAACGTGTGAGGAAGCTATGGTAGTAACGTGTGAGGAAGCTACGGTAGTAACGTGTGAGGAAGCTATGGTAGTAACGTGTGAGGAAGCTATGGTAGTAACGTGTGAGGAAGCTATGGTAGTAACGTGTGAGGAAGCTATGGTAGTAACGTGTGAGGAAGCTATGGTAGTAACGTGTGAGGAAGCTACGGTAGTAACGTGTGAGGAAGCTATGGTAGTAACGTGTGAGGAAGCTATGGTAGTAACGTGTGAGGAAGCTACAGTAGTAACGTGTGAGGAAGCTATGGTAGTAACGTGTGAGGAAGCTATGTGAGTAATGTGTGAGGACCCTACGTGAGTAATGTGTGAGGTAGCTATGATAGTAACGTGTGAAGAAGGTACGTGAGTAACGTGTGAGGACCCTACGAGAGTAACGTGTGAGGACCCTACGTGAGTAACGTGTGAGGAAGCTATGGTAGTAACGTGTGAGGAAGGTACGTGATTAATGTGTGAGGACCCTACGTGAGTAACGTGTGAGGACTCTACGTGAGTAACGTGTGAGGACCCTACGTGAGTAACGTGTGAGGACCCTAGGTGAGTAACGTGTGAGGAAGGTACGTAAGTAACGTGTGAGGATCCTATGTGAGTAAAACGTGTGAGGACCCTACGTGAGTAACGTGTGCGGACACTACGTGAGTAACGCGTGAGGACCCTATGTGAGTAACGTGTGAGGACCCTACGTGAGTAACGTGTGAGAACCCTATGTAAGTAACGTGTGAGGACCCTACGTGAGTAACGTGTAAGAAGAAGGTACGTGAGTAACGTGTGAGGAAGGTACATGAGGAACGTGTGAGGACCCTACGTGAGTAACGTGTGAGGACCCTATGTGAGTAACGTGTGAGGACCCTACGTGAGTAACGTGCGAGGACCCAACGAGAGCAACGTGTGAGGACCCTACGTGAGTAACGTGTGAGGACCCTACGTGAGTAACGTGTGAGGACCCTACGTGAGTAACGTGTGACGAAGGTACGCGAGTAACGTGTGAGGACCCTACGTGAGTAACGTGTGAGGACCCTACGTGAGTAACGTGTGACGAAGGTACGCGAGTAACGTGTGAGGACCCTACGTGAGTAACGTGTGAGGACCCTACGTGAGTAACGTGTGAGGACACTACGTGAGTAACGTGTGAGGACCCTACGTGAGTAACGTAGGAGGAAGGTACGTGAGTAACGTGTGAGGACCCTATGTGAGTAACGTGTGAGGACCCTACGTGAGTAACGTGTGAAGACCCTACGTGAGTAACGTGTGAGGACCCTACGTGAGTAACGTGTGAGGACCCTACATGAGTAACGTGTGAGGAAGGTACGTGATTAATGTGTGAGGACCCTACGTAAGTAACGTGTGAGGACCCTACGTGAGTAACGTGTGAGGACCCTACGTGAGTAACGTGTGAGGACCCTACGTGAGTAACTTGTGAGGACCCTACGTGAGTAACGTGTGAGGAAGCTACAGCAGTAACGTGTGAGGAAGCTAAGGTAGTAACGTGTGAGGAAGCTACGGTAGTAACGTGTGAGGAAGCTACGGTAGTAACGTGTGAGGAAGCTACGGTAGTAACGTGTGAGGAAGCTACGGTAGTAACGTGTGAGGAAGCTATGGTAGTAACGTGTGAGGAAGCTACGGTAGTAACGTGTGAGGAAGCTATGGTAGTAACGTGTGAGGAAGCTATGGTAGTTACGTGTGAGGAAGCTACGGTAGTAACGTGTGAGGAAGCTACGTGAGTAACGTGTGAGGAAGCTCCGTGAGTAACGTGTGAGGAAGCTACGTGAGTAACGTGTGAGGAAGCTACGTGAGTAACTTGTGAGGAAGCTACTTGAGTAACGTGTGAGGAAGCTACGGTAGTAACGTGTGAGGAAGCTACGTGAGTAACGTGTGAGGAAGCTACGGTAGTAACGTGTGAGGAAGCTACGTGAGTAACGTGTGAGAAAGCTACGTGAGTAACGTGTGAGGAAGCTAAGGTAGTAACGTGTGAGGAAGCTACGTGAGTAACGTGTGAGGAAGCTACGTGAGTAACGTGTGAGGAAGCTATGGTAGTAACGTGTGGGGAAGCTACGTGAGTAACGTGTGAGGAAGCTACGGTAGTAACGTGTGAGGAAGCTACGGTAGTAACGTGTGAGGAAGCTACAGTAGTAACGTGTGAGGAAGCTACGGTAGTAACGTGTGAGGAAGCTATGGTAGTAACGTGTGAGGAAGCTATGGTAGTAACGTGTGAGGAAGCTATGGTAGTAACGTGTGAGGAAGCTATGGTAGTAACGTGTGAGGAAGCTATGGTAGTAACGTGAGAGGAAGCTATGGTAGTAACGTGTGAGGAAGCTATGGTAGTAACGTGTGAGGAAGCTACGGTAGTAACGTGTGAGGAAGCTATGGTAGTAACGTGTGAGGAAGCTACGGTAGTAACGTGTGAGGAAGCTACGGTAGTAACGTGTGAGGAAGCTACGGTAGTAACGTGTGAGGAAGCTATGGTAGTAACGTGTGAGGAAGCTATGGTAGTAATGTGTGAGGAAGCTATGGTAGTAACGTGTGAGGAAACTATGGTAGTAACGTGTGAGGAAGCTATGGTAGTAACGTGTGAGAAAGCTATGGTAGTAACGTGTGAGGAAGCTATGGTAGTAACGTGTGAGGAAGCTATGGTAGTAACGTGTGAGGAAGCTATGGTAGTAACGTGTGAGGAAGCTACGGTAGTAACGTGTGAGGAAGCTATGGTAGTAACGTGTGAGGAAGCTACGGTAGTAACGTGTGAGTAACGAGTGAGGAAGCTACGGTAGTAACGTGTGAGTAACGTGTGAGGAAGCTATGGTAGTAACGTGTGAGGAAGCTATGGTAGTAACGTGTAAGGAAGCTATGGTAGTAACGTGTGAGGAAGCTATGGTAGTAACGTGTGAGGAAGCTATGGTAGTAACGTGTGAGGAAGCTATGGTAGTAACGTGTGAGGAAGCTATGGTAGTAACGTGTGAGGAAGCTACGGTAGTAACGTGTGAGTAACGTGTGAGGAAGCTACGGTAGTAACGTGTGAGGAAGCTATGGTAGTAACGTGTGAGGAAGCTATGGTAGTAACGTGTGAGGAAGCTATGGTAGTAACGTGTGAGGAAGCTACGGTAGTAACGTGTGAGGAAGCTATGGTAGTAACGTGCGAGGAAGCTACGGTAGTAACGTGTGAGGAAGCTATGGTAGTAACGTGTGAGGAAACTACGGTAGTAACGTGTGAGGAAGCTACGTGAGTAACGTGTGAGGAAGCTATGGTAGTAACGTGTGAGGAAGCTATGGTAGTAACGTGTGAGGAAGCTATGGTAGTAACGTGTGAGGAAGCTACGGTAGTAACGTGTGAGGAAGCTATGGTAGTAACGTGTGAGGAAGCTATGGTAGTAACGTGAGAGGAAGCTATGGTAGTAACGTGTGAGGAAGCTATGGTAGTAACGTGTGAGGAAGCTATGGTAGTAACGTGTGAGGAAGCTATGGTAGTAACGTGTGAGGAAGCTATGGTAGTAACGTGTGAGGAAGCTATGGTAGTAACGTGTGAGGAAGCTATGGTAGTAACGTGTGAGGAAGCTATGGTAGTAACGTGTGAGGAAGCTACGGTAGTAACGTGTGAGGAAGCTACGTGAGTAACGTGTGAGGAAGCTATGGTAGTAACGTGTGAGTAACGTGTGAGGAAGCTATGGTAGTAACGTGTGAGGAAGCTACGGTAGTAACGTGTGAGGAAGCTATGGTAGTAACGTGTGAGGAAGCTATGGTAGTAACGTGTGAGGAAGCTACGGTAGTAACGTGTGAGGAAGCTACGTGAGTAACGTGTGAGGAAGCTATGGTAGTAACGTGTGAGGAAGCAATGGTAGTAACGTGTGAGGAAGCTATGGTAGTAACGTGTGAGGAAGCTACGGTAGTAACGTGTGAGGAAGCTACGGTAGTAACGTGTGAGGAAGCTATGGTAGTAACGTGTGAGGAAGCTACAGTAGTAACGTGTGAGGAAGCTACGGTAGTAACGTGTGAGTAACGTGTGAGGAAGCTATGGTAGTAACGTGTGAGGAAGCTACGGTAGTAACGTGTGAGGAAGCTACGGTAGTAACGTGTGAGGAAGCTACAGTAGTAAAGTGTGAGGAAGCTATGGTAGTAACGTGTGAGGAAGCTATGGTAGTAACGTGTGAGGAAGCTATGGTAGTAACGTGTGAGGAAGCTATGGTAGTAACGTGTGAGGAAGCTACGGTAGTAACGTGTGAGGAAGCTATGGTAGTAACGTGTGAGTAACGTGTGAGGAAGCTATGGTAGTAACGTGTGAGGAAGCGACGGTAGTAACGTGTGAGTAACGTGTGAGGAAGCTATGGTAGTAACGTGTGAGGAAGCTACAGTAGTAACGTGTGAGTAACGTGTGAGGAAGCTATGGTAGTAACGTGTGAGGAAGCTACAGTAGTAACGTGTGAGGAAGCTACGGTAGTATCGTGTGAGGAAGCTACGTGAGTAACGTGTGAGGAAACTACGTGAGTAACGTGTGAGGAAGCTACGTGAGTAACGTGTAAGGAAGCTATGGTAGTAACGTGTGAGGAAGCTATGGTAGTAACGTGTAAGGAAGTTATGGTAGTAACGTGTGAGGAAGCTATGGTAGTAACGTGTGAGGAAGCTACGGTAGTAACGAGTGAGGAAGCTACGTGAGTAACGTGTGAGGAAGCTACGGTAGTAACGTGTGAGGAAGCTACGTGAGTAACGTGTGAGGAAGCTACGGTAGTAACGTGTGAGGAAGCTACGTGAGTAACGTGTGAGGAAGCTACGTGAGTAACGTGTGAGGAAGCTACGTGAGTAACGTGTGAGGAAGCTACGTGAGTAACGTGTGAGGAAGCTACGTGAGTAACGTGTGAGGAAGCTACGTGAGTAACGTGTGAGGAATCTACGTGAGTAACGTGTGAGGAAGCTATGGTAGTAACGTGTGAGGAAGCTACGTGAGTAACGTGTGAGGAAGCTACGGTAGTAACGTGTGAGGAAGCTATGGTAGTAACGTGTGAGGAAGCTACGGTAGTAACGTGTGAGGAAGCTACGTGAGTAACGTGTGAGGAAGCTATGGTAGTAACGTGTGAGGAAGCTATGGTAGTAACGTGTGAGGAAGCTACGGTAGTAACGTGTGAGGAAGCTATGGTAGTAACGTGTGAGGAAGCTACGTGAGTAACGTATGAGGAAGCTACGTGAGTAACGTGTGAGAAAGCTACGTGAGTAACGTGTGAGGAAGCTACGTGAGTAACGTGTGAGGAAGCTACGTGAGTAACGTGTGAGGAAGCTACGTGAGTAACGTGTGAGGAAGCTACGTGAGTAACGTGTGAGGAAGCTACGTGAGTAACGTGTGAGGAAGCTACGTGAGTAACGTGTGAGGAAGCTACGTGAGTAACGTGTGAGGAAGTGTTGGAGAAGGAATTGTGATGGTCTCGTAAATAGTGGCAAGGATATAGGGGCGACCTGAAGGCAGTTGGGCGTCTGTGGATAGTTAGCTGTAAGACTGTGGATAGTTACCTGTAAGACTGAGGATAGTTACCTGTAAGACTGTGGATAGTTACCTGTAAGACTGTGGATAGTTACCTGTAAGACTGAGGATAGTTACCTGTAAGACTGTGGATAGTTACCTGTAAGACTGTGGATAGTTACCTGTAAGACTGAGGATAGTTACCGGTAAGACTGTGGATAGTTACCTATAAGACTGAGGATAGTTACCTGTAAGACTGAGGATAGTTACCTGTAAGACTGAGGATAGTTACCTGTAAGACTGTGGATAGTTACCTGTAAGACTGTGGATAGTTACCTGTAAGACTGAGGATAGTTACCTGTAAGACTGAGGATAGTTACCTGTAAGACTGTGGATAGTTACCTGTAAGACTGTGGATAGTTACCTGTAAGACTGTGGATAGTTACCTGTAAGACTGTGGATAGTTACCTGTAAGACTGTGGATAGTTACCTGTAAGACTGTGGATAGTTACCTGTAAGACTGAGGATAGTTACCTGTAAGACTGAGGATAGTTACCTGTAAGATAGTCCTTAACATCAGTACTGGAAGATGGAATATCATTTGCAAGGGATGACCCAATGGAAGAGAAGAACTTCAAAAGGTCAGATATAACAACAACAAGGAGCAGCGGTTTCAAGCTCAACATGCCACAATGTAGGACTTAGAACAGGAGATGCTTGTTCACCCATAGAGTTGTAAACCCGAGGACATGCATACCCACCAAAGCCACAAACGCCTAAACTCTGCCGGGTTTTATAATACAGCTGGAAAACATCAACAGGATAAATGGGGGGACATTTGACAAGCCGCCAGCTTCCTGTCCTCATCGAGGCCACTAGTATTAGTGGTCACTAGTATTAGTGGTCACTAGTATTAGTGGTCACTAGTATTAGTGATCACTAGTATTAGTGGTCACTAGTATTAGTGGCCACTAGTATTAGTGGCCACTAGTATTAGTGGCCACTAGTATTAGTGGTCACTAGTATTAGTGGTCACTAGTATTAGTGGCCACTACTATTAGTGGTATTATAGACTGTGGGTTGGTTGGTGTTGTCGTCGTTGATCCTTCTCTATGGACAACCCAACCCACAACTCGGCAGAGTGCTTATACTAGGAGATCACCCTTGGCGCTTCTGGCTCTTGGAGAGGGGCTCAACGTCACACGTTTAGGGGATGCGGCTCCAACATTTAGCCTCGTTGTCACGTGCACACACCCACTCGAGCCGCTGTGACTCCCCACTCTCTCCCTAGGTGATATGATCTCCTCAATCCCCTTTTTGACTTACTAGTATTACCTTTTACCCTGTCCACAGCAGTGGTTCTTGGTTCTTTCTCTCTTTCTCTCTCCTTCTTTACTACCTCCTGGGAAGCCTCACTAGGACAAGGGCAAACACCAGCAAATTGTGACACATTTACTGGACCAAGCACATACACAATACATACACACATATAATAATAATGAATCCTATACTCTATAATATCACAATCAGGTTGCACTCCAACACCATCAGGACTCTATTATCAGCTTATCAAGTGGTTTCCTATCTCTTGGTTCACCACCTGATACTATTAACCTCCTCAAGTTAATCAAGTCTACATACACTGTTGCACCATCAGCAAGATAACATATATATATACAGAAAATCAGCATTTGAATGCAATAACATATACCAGTATAAATGTTCATTGATACTTCAGTATAAAAAACTCCTTGACGTAAGAATGCCAACAGTCACTCACCTCTCACTGCGTCTTGCACGCTAATGACAACCAAACACTATCAACTCCCTACTAGTAATCCACCAGAACTTCCCCTTCCACCTCTGGAAGTTCACTCTCCTAATATCCTTAGGTTCTTCCGGGCTTCACTACCAGGATCCTCTGCAGCTCCTCCAGGCTGCTATCATGAAGTTTTCTCGAGCAACTAAGGTGCTCCACCCTTCTGCTAGGTTCCTCCACAGCTCCCTCGGCTGCTACACCATGAAGTTTCCTCGAGCAACTATGGTGCTTCACCACCTCTACAGAAGCACGTGACACTCCTCTTCACTGCTGCTTCTCCTCACAGCTCGAGGTCCTCTGCTCCACTACCTTGGAGTCTCATCAGCTACTTCATCTGCTGGCTTCGAAGTTCTCAGCAACTTCTTCCCCAAAGAACAAACCTGCAACCCATCGACACTCCAATAAAATGTTCCCCTTTAACACATAAACAAAAATAACCACACAATATGCTTGCCTCAAACCTCTATCTGTCCTCTACATACAGTGAGAGTGGACTCCCCCGTTTTGGGCGGGTCCATACTCCACCTCGCCTGGCGGCGGTCCTCACTCGCTGGGAGGGTCTTCCTCCATCCGGAGCCAGGCTCCCTCAGTCGTCCGCCAGCGCTCAGAGGGGGCGGACGTCGCTCCGTGTTCCTCCCTCTCCACTCTCCTATTTCAGGCCTTCTGCCTTATTAAAACATGTCTAACTTATAAATAAACATTGCTACTGTCGCTGGGCACACGACCAAATATAAGCAATCACTATGAACTGGCGTATATCGTGCTTACCACAGATCGGCTGGTCGAGGGCGCTTTCCCTCTGACGGCGTCTGGTCAGGGCGCTCCCACGGCCCACAATAATGCTTCTGGGCGGCTTAATATCTGCTCGTCGACCAGGACTTGAGACCACAACGTTCCCAGCTCGATTCCACAGCTGGTACGTCCGCACACTTCTCTTCTCTTCGAGATATATCACTAGGGGTTCCCTTCTGACGGGAGCTCAAACGGAGCGCGGCTTCCCCCTGCGATGTCTGGCACTCAAGTGAGGTCAAGTCCCTCCAGAAGCGAGCCTCACGCCTCCAGCAAAATGTCCACATCTCCTAGCCAGTCATTTATCTATTTCCTTACTTACTGCCCATAATCTTAAACTGTTACACATATCCAACCAACTATTTTACATATGCGTTATCACCTCAATACTTGCTAGACCTTCTAATCAGGTCAGGCTTGACGAATAACTCTCAAGGAGGGAGACTCGTTTCTCCTGTAGGCTGAGATCATAACACTCCCCTCCCCTTATTTTTGAGAGTTATTCCAGTGGCAAAGCTTGGGATAATACATCCGCCACTACACTGTCTCGTTCTTCAACCGATTGGTTCGACCGGTTAGTCTGTTTACATACTCCCTTAAGAGTCTACAATTAGTTCGTTGCTCCTTGCAACATCTGGCTCACAACTCTCCAGAAACACGATCTTCTCACAAACGATCCGACTTCTCTGGCACCTCTTGGCTAGGCTGTCCTCCTTGGACGCCTGCAATCCATTGGTCCACTCTACTTACTGTCTCCACCCTCCATTTCCTCGTCTTCTTCTCTTCACGTCCAGAGTCAGACATCTACTGTCTGTACCTCCTCTGTCGTCTTCACTCTTCCATCTACTGCCATTATACTTTCGTCTCCTGTCATCATACTTCACTCCATCGTCTTCACCGACGCTCCTCCTTTTCGTCTCCTCATTTATCTGAGACCTCATCCTGTTCGACTCCCACCGAGTCCTCGGCTTTCTTCTATTCCTCCATGCTTGTATCATCATCCTCTTCCTACACTTTTCACTTCTATACCACTCCATTTCTTCTCCTTCAACTCTTCTTCGTTCCCTAAAAGTTTCTTCGGGCACTATACTACATCCAACAGCACTCGACCATACATGTCGCTTTGCCTCTCCCAAAGTGCTCGTAAGCATCTCTCCACACATACTGTCTCTTCTCCTTTCATTTTCCCGGCTATTACTCTTCTTCACTATCTCTCCGCCACGTTTTCTGTGAAACATGTCGACTCCTGACATCTCAAACAACTTAACTCCACTATCCCTATGCCTCTGTGCTCGTGGACAACGTGACGCTCTACTCCCGTCCTCAGTATGTCCACATCTTTCCTCATTCATACTCAGCACAGTTGCATTCACCTTCCGACTCTTAGTTTCAGCAGTCTGGGCTCTACTCAGGTCCGCTCTCTTCACATGATTCTTCTTCGGCTGGGTCATCCTCACTTTTGACCTCACCAAGACTTCATTTTCCTGGGCTGGACCTTCATCAAATAGCCGTGCTATATCTACATCGATCTCTTCCACCGGCTGAATCGACACTGTCTCACCTTCTCCAGTGTCTTCCTCGTCGGCCACTTCTGCCTTCGTCACTACCGAGACAGGGTTTTCAATGGCTTGGCGGTCTCCTGACTCATCTCCTCGGATGTCAGTCAGGTTCACACTCTCAGGTGTCCCACCCGTGCCGTGGCCTTCTGGGCTCTCCTCTGGCACAGTCTCCGCTATGACTCTTGTCAACACCTTTGTCCCGCACAAGTCATTCCCCAGGATCACTTGGACTCCTGGAACAGGTATGTCAGGGCACACTCCCAACATCACCTCTGCCGACACATATTCCGACCTTAGCTGGACAGTACAAACGGGCATGTCACTCTCAGACAATAACCCATATACTTTCATCTTCCCACTGCCAGCTAACCGTCGACCATTCCCAATCAGGCTTCTCGTAATCAAGCTCTGATTAGCTCCGGTATCTCTTAAGATACCAACTTCTACCTCAGGTTGGCCTCTTATACTGATCCAACCTTTGCTCATGAACGGTCTATACCTCTCGTTCACTAAGTTCGTCTTCTGTGGTTTGTCTCGGAACACATTGGCATATTTACCTCGAGGGTCACACATGGCCAGGGTCACAACTCTTTTGCCCTGCCGACAATCTCGCATCACGTGACCCAATCCGTTACATTGGTAACATCTCATCTGGGAAAAATCTCTCCTATAAGAACCAGCGTGGCTCTGACTTTGTCCACTCGCATGAGAGTTCCTAGGGCCAGGCACACTACCTGCACTCTGTGGGGCTTTACTGGACTCTTGGTTTCCTGGATAACAATTAGTTTCTCGCTTAGCCCCTCCATCTTCACTTTCAGACGAAGTGCGCGACCTACTCGTCTGAGTTTTAGGGTACTTACTTTTATCTGCCCATTTATCAAAATTTTTCTCACCCCAGACTCTTCTGGGCCTCTCGTAATTTCTTCCTCCCCAGACTCCATTGGATCTGCCATTGCTGCGTCTCGCCTCGCTTCTCACTCTGTTCTCCCTCAAGCTCTTATACGCTTCAGTAATCATATCCGCCCTATCTACGGCATCTTTCACCTCCTTTATCCCTGCTTCTTGGATCTTGAACTTTGTTTCAGGATGCATCATCTCCAAGAACTTCTCCATGACCATCAGTTGCTTCAGGTCAGCGTAAGATCCAACTCCAGCAGCCTCAATCCACTTCTGGAATCGTCTTTCCAGATCTCTTGCTGTCTCAGCAAACGTACACGCTCCAACTTTGATCATCTCTCTGAAGCGCTTCCTATAAGCTTCTGAGGTTAACTGAAACGAGCGCAATATGCTGCTCTTTACTGTGGCGTAATCTTGGCACTCTTCCAGTGACAATTGGGTGTATGCCTCCCTGGCTGCACCAGTCAATCTTAACTGGACCAGCTGGGCCCATTCCTCCTGTGGCCACTCCTTGATACTGGCTACTTTTTCAAAGTGCTCGAAAAAGCTCTCTGCCTCTTCGGGAACAAACAAGGGAATGTCCTTCTCCCTAACCCTAACATCTGGTGGGTGTGATACCTGGGTGGTGCTCTCTGGCAACCCATGTTCAATCCTTTGTTCAGCCAAGGTTCTATTCGCTTCTATCTGCATTTGTTTTGTTCTCTCTTTTTCTTTTTCGACCTGGGCTTTTTCTTTTTCCTTCTCCTGTTCCAACTCCAGTTCTCTTATTCTGGTTTTCTCTTTTTCTTTCTCCACCTCTAGTCTCGCTCTCTCTACTTCCAGCCTGGTTTTCTCTTTTTCCTTCTCGGCTTCATTTTTCATCTGGAGTTCTAATTTCATCTTTTCCAGCTGGAACTGTCTCTCCTCACGCTGTTGTTGGATCTGGAGCTCTAACTGGAATCTCTCCAAGCTCCTATTTCGGCTACTCCTACTACTGCGGCTACTCTTGCTGCTCCTACTCGATCCCTGGGATCTCACTTCATCCTGCCCATCATCCTCCTTTCTACTTTCAGCTCCTTCTTGGGCTCCTTGTTCTGCCGCTTCACTTCTGGCTCTCAACTGCCTCAGGATCTCATCCTTCATCCCAGCTACTTTAGATGCTTTCAACCTGATGCCACATTTTTCTGCTATCTGTTTCAATTAATCCCTCGTGCAACCTTCTAAATCCTCAGGCTTGCCTGACTCCACAAACGCTTGCACCTTATCCATCTTGTCCTGTGAGTCTTCCCAAGAGAGAGAGTATACACCTGCGGTCACACAGTTTATCTCAGCAGGGGTGTACAAATCCACTCTTGGACAGGGTGTGGGTGTGTCAGTTCACTCTCCCGGACAGGCCCCCAATTTATTATAGACTGTGGGTTGGTTGGTGTTGTCTTCGTTGATCCTTCTCTACGGACAACCCAACCCACAACTCGGTAGAGTGCTTATACTAGGAGATCACCCTTGGCGCTTCTGGCTCTTGGAGAGGGGCTCAACGTCACACGTTTAGGGGATGCGGCTCCAACATTTAGCCTCGTTGTCACGTGCACACACCCACTCGAGCCGCTGTGACTCCCCACTCTCTCCCTAGGTGATATGATCTCCTCAATCCCCTTTTTGACTTACTAGTATTACCTTTTACCCTGTCCACAGCAGTGGTTCTTGGTTCTTTCTCTCTTTCTCTCTCCTTCTTTACTACCTCCTGGGAAGCCTCACTAGGACAAGGGCAAACACCAGCAAATTGTGACACATTTACTGGACCAAGCACATACACAATACATACACACATATAATAATAATGAATCCTATACTCTATAATATCACAATCAGGTTGCACTCCAACACCATCAGGACTCTATTATCAGCTTATCAAGTGGTTTCCTATCTCTTGGTTCACCACCTGATACTATTAACCTCCTCAAGTTGATCAAGTCTACATACACTGTTGCACCATCAGCAAGATAACATATATATATACAGAAAATCAGCATTTGAATGCAATAACATATACCAGTATAAATGTTCATTGATACTTCAGTATAAAAAACTCCTCGACGTAAGAATGCCAACAGTCACTCACCTCTCACTGCGTCTTGCACGCTAATGACAACCAAACACTATCAACTCCCTACTAGTAATCCACCAGAACTTCCCCTTCCACCTCTGGAAGTTCACTCTCCTAATATCCTTAGGTTCTTCCGGGCTTCACTACCAGGATCCTCTGCAGCTCCTCCAGGCTGCTATCATGAAGTTTTCTCGAGCAACTAAGGTGCTCCACCCTTCTGCTAGGTTCCTCCACAGCTCCCTCGGCTGCTACACCATGAAGTTTCCTCGAGCAACTATGGTGCTTCACCACCTCTACAGAAGCACGTGACACTCCTCTTCACTGCTGCTTCTCCTCACAGCTCGAGGTCCTCTGCTCCACTACCTTGGAGTCTCATCAGCTACTTCATCTGCTGGCTTCGAAGTTCTCAGCAACTTCTTCCCCAAAGAACAAACCTGCAACCCATCGACACTCCAATAAAATGTTCCCCTTTAACACATAAACAAAAATAACCACACAATATGCTTGCCTCAAACCTCTATCTGTCCTCTACATACAGTGAGAGTGGACTCCCCCGTTTTGGGCGGGTCCATACTCCACCTCGCCTGGCGGCGGTCCTCACTCGCTGGGAGGGTCTTCCTCCATCCGGAGCCAGGCTCCCTCAGTCGTCCGCCAGCGCTCAGAGGGGGCGGACGTCGCTCCGTGTTCCTCCCTCTCCACTCTCCTATTTCAGGCCTTCTGCCTTATTAAAACATGTCTAACTTATAAATAAACATTGCTACTGTCGCTGGGCACACGACCAAATATAAGCAATCACTATGAACTGGCGTATATCGTGCTTACCACAGATCGGCTGGTCGAGGGCGCTTTCCCTCTGACGGCGTCTGGTCAGGGCGCTCCCACGGCCCACAATAATGCTTCTGGGCGGCTTAATATCTGCTCGTCGACCAGGACTTGAGACCACAACGTTCCCAGCTCGATTCCACAGCTGGTACGTCCGCACACTTCTCTTCTCTTCGAGATATATCACTAGGGGTTCCCTTCTGACGGGAGCTCAAACGGAGCGCGGCTTCCCCCTGCGATGTCTGGCACTCAAGTGAGGTCAAGTCCCTCCAGAAGCGAGCCTCACGCCTCCAGCAAAATGTCCACATCTCCTAGCCAGTCATTTATCTATTTCCTTACTTACTGCCCATAATCTTAAACTGTTACACATATCCAACCAACTATTTTACATATGCGTTATCACCTCAATACTTGCTAGACCTTCTAATCAGGTCAGGCTTGACGAATAACTCTCAAGGAGGGAGACTCGTTTCTCCTGTAGGCTGAGATCATAACAGTGGTCACTAGTATTAGTGGTCACTAGTATTAGTGGTCACTAGTATTAGTGGCCACTAGTATTAGTGGTCACTAGTATTAGTGGTCACTAGTATTAGTGGCCACTAGTATTAGTGGTCACTAGTATTAGTGGTCAGTAGTATTAGTGGTCACTAGTATTAGTGGCCACTAGTATTAGTGGCCACTAGTATTAGTGGCCACTAGTATTAGTGGTCACTAGTATTAGTGGTCACTAGTATTAGTGGTCACTAGTATTAGTGGTCACTAGTATTAGTGGTCACTAGTATTAGTGGCCACTAGTATTAGTGGTCACTAGTATTAGTGGTCACTAGTATTAGTGGTCACTAGTATTAGTGGTCACTAGTATTAGTGGCCGCTAGTATTAGTGGCCACTAGTATTAGTGGTCACTAGTATTAGTGGCCGCTAGTATTAGTGGTCGCTAGTATTAGTGGTCACTAGTATTAGTGGTCACTAGTATTAGTGGTCACTAGTATTAGTGGTCACTAGTATTAGTGGTCACTAGTATTAGTGGCCACTAGTATTAGTGGTCACTAGTATTAGTGGTCACTAGTATTAGTGGTCACTAGTATTAGTGGTCACTAGTATTAGTGGCCACTAGTATTAGTGGTCACTAGTATTAGTGGTCACTAGTATTAGTGGTCACTAGTATTAGTGGTCACTAGTATTAGTGGTCACTAGTATTAGTGGCCACTAGTATTAGTGGTCACTAGTATTAGTGGTCACTAGTATTAGTGGCCACTAGTATTAGTGGTCACTAGTATTAGTGGTCACTAGTATTAGTGGCCACTAGTATTAGTGGTCACTAGTATTAGTGGTCACTAGTATTAGTGGCCACTAGTATTAGTGGTCACTAGTATTAGTGGTCACTAGTATTAGTGGCCACTAGTATTAGTGGTCACTAGTATTAGTGGTCACTAGTATTAGTGGTCACTAGTATTAGTGGTCACTAGTATTAGTGGTCACTAGTATTAGTGGTCACTAGTATTAGTGGTCACTAGTATTAGTGGCCACTAGTATTAGTGGTCACTAGTATTAGTGGTCACTAGTATTAGTGGTCACTAGTATTAGTGGTCACTAGTATTAGTGGTCACTAGTATTAGTGGCCACTAGTATTAGTGGTCACTAGTATTAGTGGTCACTAGTATTAGTGGTCACTAGTACAAGTGGTCACTAGTATTAGTGGCCACTAGTATTAGTGGCCAATAGTATTAGAGGTCACTAGTATTAGTGGTCACTAGTATTAGTGGCCACTTGTATTAGTGGTCACTAGTATTAGTGGTCACTAGTATTAGTGGTCACTAGTATTAGTGGTCACTAGTATTAGTGGTCACTAGTATTAGTGGTCACTAGTATTAGTGGTCACTAGTATTAGTGGTCACTAGTATTAGTGGCCACTAGTATTAGTGGTCACTAGTATTAGTGGTCACTAGTATTAGTGGTCACTAGTACAAGTGGTCACTAGTATTAGTGGCCACTAGTATTAGTGGCCAATAGTATTAGAGGTCACTAGTATTAGTGGTCACTAGTATTAGTGGCCACTTGTATTAGTGGTCACTAGTATTAGTGGTCACTAGTATTAGTGGTCACTAGTATTAGTGGTCACTAGTATTAGTGGTCACTAGTATTAGTGGTCACTAGTATTAGTGGTCACTAGTATTAGTGGTCACTAGTATTAGTGGCCACTAGTATTAGTGGCCCTCAGGTAAATTCTGGTAAATATTGTGACTCTTTACATGTTCAAAACGGCTGAATCTCTTCCCACACTTTCGACATTTTTTTTTTTTTTGAGATATATAGAAGAGTTGTTACATTGTTGTAGAGCCACTAGTACGCGTAGAGTTTCGGGCAGGTCCCTGGAATACGATCCCCGCCGCGAAGAATCGTTGTTACAACCAAGTACACATTTTACTGTTGAGTTAAACAGAGGCTACAGTTAAGGATTTGCGCCCAGTAAATCCTCCCCGGCCAGGATACGAACCCATGACAAAGCGCTCGCAGAACGCCAGGCGAGTGTCTTACCACTACACCACGGAGACTAATGACATTCATGAGGTTTGTCACCTGAAAGCACTAACATGTATGTGCTTTATTATATTTCCACATGCTCTAAATTTTTTGCCACACTTGGCATATTCAAAAGGTATTTCATCCACATGCACCTTCCTGTCAGTCTTCAGACTTCTATGTCAACTTATTTATTTATTTATTTATTTATTTATTTATTTATTTATTTATTTATTTATTTATTTATTTATTTATTTATTTATACGCAAGAAGGTACAT
This sequence comes from Procambarus clarkii, assembly GCF_040958095.1. Lineage (NCBI taxonomy): Eukaryota > Metazoa > Arthropoda > Malacostraca > Decapoda > Cambaridae > Procambarus > Procambarus clarkii. Next base: position 48,394,495 of record NC_091163.1, on the reverse strand, counting down.
TGGGTTTGTGAGAATACATAGCATAGTATTTATAATCTTGTAAAGCCACTAGCACTCGCAGCGTTTCGGGCAGGTCCTTAATCTAATATGTGCCTTCTCATATATCCAAAATTCTTGAATCTCTTCCTACACGCTGGACTCTCACAAGGTTTGCCACCTGAATGCACTAACATGAGTCTTCACATGTTCAAGCCGAGTGAAACTCATCCCACACTCTCGTCACTCATGACGTTTGTCACCAGAATGCACTATGTGCTTCAAATAATGATGGTCAGCTTTCAGCCTCTGATACTGCTTTTGAGTTCAATAGGTTCTTCTCTTCCATTGGGTCATCCCTTGCAAATGATATTCCATCTTCCAGTACTGATGTTAAGGACTATCTTACTGGTAACTATCCACAGTCTCTGTACCTAAAGCCTACTAATTCCACTGATGTTACTGATAATCCTTTCCCTTAAAACCAAGTCTAGTGCCCTTGAGGAGATACCAACTCTAATTTACAAAAAAGCCTCCAGATTTTTAGCTCCTGCCATTGCATTGCTCTTCAACAAGTCACTTGAACTCCAAACCTTTCCAGATATTCTAAAAAAAAACGAGAGTAACGCCTGTCCACAAATGTGGTGATCTCACTGATGTTAACAACTTCAGACCTATATCAATTCTGCCAAACCTGTCAAAAATATTTGAAAAACTAATCTACTACCAGCTTTACTCTTATCTAGCCAAACTCAATATACTTAGCTCTTGTCAGTATGGCTTCAGACCCCAAAAAAAGCACTAACGATGCACTTATTAGTATGATTAACTTGATACATGCAGCTCTTGATAAAAATGAGTTCCCTGTTGGGTTATTTGTGGACCTGCGTAAGGCTTTTGACACTGTCAACCACCAAAACCTTCTTCTTAAATTACAACATTATGGAGTCAGAGGTCACTCCCTGTAGTACATTAAGTCTTACCTTACTGACAGGCTCCATTAGTATGTTTCTGTGAATAATTCAATTTCTCCCACCCTACCCATCAACATTGATGTTCCTCAGGGCAGCATACTTGGCCCTCTCCTCTTTCTCATCTACATTAATGACCTTCCAAATGCCTCCCAACACCTCAAATCAATTCTATTTGCTGACGACACGACCTTCATTTACTCCAACTGTGTAATTACTATATGAGTACTGGAACACTTGATGATATGTTGGACTTGTACCCAAGATTAACCATGTAATGTATCAATTAAACAATGTATGTATTTGATGTAACTATATAACCTGAGCTTGTAAAAGCACCTTCAGTGATTAAGTGCTTAATTGCACACTAGTTTCTCTATCAGCTATCTCACCCTGTCAGAGTAAAAGAGACAAATGGATGTGTGTGTGTGTGTATATGTATGTATATATGTATATGTACATATACGTGTGTGTGTGTATGTATATGTATGTGTATGAAGTATATATGGAAGCTGATCAGAATTACATTTCACCTTTGTAAATGCACATTAATGACACTATGTAAAAGACACATCGAACACTTTATGTAGGGCATACGTAAATCTGCATATCTATGTATTTACGTATGTAGGTTAGCTTAGCATTTTAAAAGCACCGAATCACCTTCTGTGGTTGATTGTTCAATAAACCCTTGAACTATATGTTTAACACATCTCTAACCCTGTCCATGGAGGACAGAAGAAAATGTATATATGTTGGTTAGCATTGTAAATGTGTGGCCACGTCTGTGGTAGAAAATAATAATAATAAAAAAAACTCCAGTCCTGACCCCCTTGCTCTAAATGTCACAGTGAATACTGAGCTAAATAAAGTCCATCTTTGGCTAACTGCCAATAAACTCACCCTCAATATTGACAAAACTTTCTATATTTTGTTTGGCAATAAATTCTCAAATCAAATAAATCTCAGGATTAACAATACCCAAATTTGTAACAAATTAGATGGCAAATTCCTTGGCGTTCTCATTGACCACAAGCTGAATTTCCAGGGACATATTCTATATATATCAAAAAAAGTTTCAAAAACTGTTGGCATTCTTTCTAAGATCAGATATTATGTACCTCGCCCTGCCCTGGTGACTCTCTATTACTCCCTCATCTATCCTTATCTCAACTATGGTATTTGTGCTTGGGGTTCTACTACCCAAAATCATTTACGTCCTCTAATTACTCAACACAAAGCTGCTATTAGGACAATATCTAACTCTGACCCCAGACATCACTCGGTACCCCTACTCAAATCTCTGAATATGTTAGATATTAAGTCACTGCACATCCTCTCATGTGTATTTTATAAATAAAATAAATAAATAAATATGTTTATTCAGGTAAGGTACATACATACAAGTGATGTTACATTAATGGATTGATATATAGATAGAGCTAGTACATACAATGCCTAAAGCCACTATTACGCAATGCGTTTCGGGCAAGAAAAACATTAATATCTAGAACTTAATACTAATTGAGCATAAAGAATAAAAAGTGTTGAGAACAAATACAAATAAAGATAAAAAAAGGGGGGAACATGACTGAAAAAGCAGCACAAATACAATAGGTTGACAAACAGTGTTGATTAAAAAAAATAACAGACATGGGTTGACAATAGAGGAGTGAGGTAGGTTACAGGGAATTTATTAGGTAGTGTTTAGTTTTTATCTTAAACTGGTTGAGAGAGGTACAGTCTTTAACATGGTTGGGAAGGTCATTCCACATTCTGGGTCCCTTGATTTGTAGAGCATTTCTAGTTTGATTAAGTCGTACTCTAGGAATATCAAAACTGTATTTATTTCTGGTGTGGTGCTCATGGGTTCTGTTACAATCTTCAATGAAGCTTTTGAGGTCAGGATTGGCATTAAAGTTTAGCGTTTTATATATGTATAATACACATGAGAGAATGTGCAGTGACTTAATGTCTAACATATTCAGAGATTTGAGTAGGGGTACCGAGTGATGTCTGGGGCCAGAGTTGGATATTGTTCTAATAGCAGCTTTGTGTTGGGTAATATAGCTTTGTGGTTGGGTATATATATAAAACGTTGAACTGTAATGTCAGTCCTGACCTTAAAAGCTTCCTAGAAGGTTGTAACAGATCCCATGAGCACCACACCAGAAACAAATACCTATTTGATATTCCAAGAGTGCGCCTTAGTCAAACTAGAAATGCTTTACAAATCAAGGGACCCAGAATGTGGAATGACCTTCCCAATTATGTTAAAGACTGTACCTCTCTCAACCAGTTTAAGATAAAAACTAAGTACTACCTAATTAACTCAATGTAACCTACCTCGCCCCCAAAATGTCAACCCATGTCTTCTATTTTAAACAATGCTGTTTGTTGACCAAATTGTATTTTTGCTTTTTTTCTGCCATGTTTTCTCCCCCTTTTTTCATTTTTTTCCTTATTTTTTCTCAACACAATTTATACTTTAATCTCAATTAGTATGAAGTTTTAGTCTTAGTGTTTTTCTTGCCCGAAACTCTGGCAGGAAAGGAAATTAATACACTTTCAGCCTCCCGGCGAACAAGGAAAAATGTTAGCGGAAAGTGCTCTCAGCGTTTCGGGCCATCGAGCGGAAACACTGAAAAGTGTTAACTCTTTTCACTGTCCTGATCTTAATTTTCGATGTACACATTTCATTTTTGTACCAATGTGTTCGCAATAGAATATTCTAGAAGAACATATGTATAAAATGTCTCCAAACTGTGATTTAAACCACTACCAATAAAGAAACTACCTGGATCACTAGCCGTGAGCTCCAAACACCGACGAGATGTTTCCATTCTTTTCACGGTTGTCAACTCCACACTTGTCCTACAGCGTTAAATTTGGTATCTTTGAGATTGCAATAAAATTCCCTACACGAACATATGCATATAAATGAAGAATGATGATCACGGCCCACCCGCAAGAGTGTGGGAAGTGGGTGAAGTGTTATCTGTTACTGCACATCGGCGATCCACAATAGTCTTACCACGAAGATACAAGACAATGCCGTTCTCCCAAACAGGCTATCTGGCTACTAAAGAAAACGTAAATTTTATGGCAAACGTGTTCATACTATCCCCAAGTCGATCGGATAAGAATTGAATTTTATAGAAATATTTGTTTAGCAGATCGTGTAAGGTACACGACAATAGCTCTTGCGTCATACTACCGCTGAGCCGTGTTTGCCTTGTTCTTCGATCGAAGACGTTAGTGACCACGAAACAATGCAGCCTGAGTTCAGTGGAGATACTTTGAGTCATGCCTTAACTCTCCCACTTCTACATTAGTTGATGTGAAATAGTGCTGTGACGATTGAGTATGGCTAGAAACTTTAATTACCAAACTGTGTGAATATACAAAGTGTAAGGGCACTGGTGTGGCACGCTCTGTTAGGCCTAGTACCTCGCCCGGCCAGGGAATGAGGATATTATGCCAGGAACGCCCTCATGATCAACATGCTTCTTGCACATCTCTCCGCCAGCTCTCAAGTACTACGGTTTGTTGCCTGTGTATGTCAAGTTTTTGTCGAGTGTTAAGTATCTGTTAAGCAGATACTTATGCATGTATCACCAACTTCAAATTTTTCCGCGCCAACCTGCAAGGTGCGCTGTGACCTTGAAAATAGTGGAGCCTCATATATGCAGGCTGGCCGATTTATTTCTGCTGATGTTGTTTGATGGTTGGCGGCCCCTTCCACCCTGTGAATAGGCCATTTGCTGATGTGCTGCTTTGTGGTTCACTGTGGAGCGAGTGTACCGTATTACTCTGCATATAGGTGTTGTGTCTTAACGCCATGGCAACTGCCCCGGATAAGGTGCCGGGCAGCACATTGCCGTTGCCAGATAGTGACTTTGTGGACCCATCGCACGCTCGTCAATTGTTTTCTAATGATGGTGCCACCTCCTCAGTGGTCCCCCACGACACATCAGAAGGCGGTGCAGATGATGAGGGATTCACGGTGCAAATGAGTAAAAGTCAGCGCCGTAAGCAGTTGAGAAGGGCACGATCAAACCCACCAAATTCGGCTGCTGCCAGACATGTGCGGCTAGATTTTCCTCTGGGAACCACAGTAGAGAGAAAAGTGAAGTGGTTTTGTGAAGCTTCTGAGGCACACTATGATAAGGTCATTAAGTTACCTAGAGATGAAAGTGACTATGTCTTCGTTACAAACAACAGTGCTTTTGTAAATGTGTTGCTAAACACAGAGTATGCAGCATTAAGATGAAAAATGCAGCACCTAGGCGTCCAAAAGTAAGCATTGTCATATTCAATGTTAATAAACTCATTAAGCCTGAATATCTTTGTGATGAAAATATTGTAAACTCTAAACGTCTGAGAAATGGACTCATAGCTGCCACATGGAAAGGTGCCACGCCTATACCGGACAGAATTTACTCTAGAGCAGCTTTAGGTCGGCACTATAACATTGCACTCTACAACCCTCCCCCTCGTAGGTGTTATAAGTGTCAACGATGGGCACGTCACGTAGCCAGGTACTGCACAAGCAAAAACTTTTCTGTGCCGTGTGTGGTGAACCTCATAAATCTGAGGTGTGTTTTAAACTCATAAAGGAACTGCAGTCAGTAAGTGAAAAATGCATAAACTGTGGCAGGAGCGGTGTTCAAGCCTGGCACCTTGACTGTGTCAAGCGACCAGCTGCTTACGGCCAGGTGCCCGGCCCCGCCCACCCGGGAGGACGGTTGCCAGGTACAGCTGCCGGCTCTAATTCCTGTGCAGAGCCACCTGGACGTAGTGTTCGTAGCAGCTGGATACCAAATACTTCACCATCTGCCAAGCACCAAGTGCACCACGGGGCCAGACGACAGGTGTCTGTTCAACCTGCGCCTGCCCGTCAGGTGCCAGGAACCTGCTGCCTCCCGGAGGTGTTGACACAACACTCGCCATACCCTTCACACCACCATGAAGAGCAGTTGCCAAATGCTGCCATCAGTCCCACTCGCTGTTCAGAGCCATCTGGAGGTGATGTTCGCTCCAGCTGGCTGCCAAACTCACCACCTTTAAATTACGAAGTGCACAAGGGGACCGGTGCCAGACCGAAGACTCGTGCCATCATCCCAGCTCCCCCACAAGAACCAGGTGTTGCATCTTCTGCCAGTGGTGGGCCTTCCCCTGATGTAGAGTGGCCACTTCCTGGTTCTGGGATAATGTCACCTACTGTGAGACCACCATCCACAGCTGGACCCCACAGTCAACTGGAAGTGGGGGATAAGGAACTGGATCAAAATGAGACAGATCGCAACCTCAGCCTCCCTACCACCTCGCCCTTGGGTCGCTCCACTGTTCAAGCAGTGGTTGCCCTTCGTGACCGGTTGCAGGAACACCAGCAGCAGTCACAGCAGCAGACGGAGCGGCTGCAAGAGCAACTACAACATGAGAAAAAATCCACCAGCGATATTTCATTGATGGTCACGTGTATGAGGGGACTTGTAAGCAATGACTGCCAAACTCCCCCTTCCACCCCTGAACCCTCCAAACATGTGTTCGCTTGCCTATCAGGGGAAACTTCTAGTGATCTTGAAACCTTGTGTAGTGGAGCCCTTCCACGCAAGTTAACTGCCAAAGTTGTGCTAAAGTATGTTCAAAACGACTCTATAGCTGGAAATGACCGACAAATTGTACTAGACCATTGGAGGCAAATGTGTGACATTGGTAATAAACTAAGAAATGTTCCTGGACTTATACCGTAGTGCAATAGATAATATGTATATAGATAATAAATATTAAGTGAACTAATAATATCAATATATAATGCTGACTTTAAATGCACAATTAACTAAGTTATCCGTCCTAAGCTGGAACATTGCATCCCTCAAAAAAAGGTTCTGAGATTTACATCACAAAGTAACAACTGAACACATCGATATTGTATGTCTCCAGGAGTGCAGAGTTCCCGCAAGATCCTCACCCCCGAAATTGCCCTCATTTGTTTCTTACAACCTCAGATCCAGTAACTCTTGCATTCTATACATCAAACAATCCCTACCCCATCAACTTCTGGCAGAAAAACAAACTGCCGGTCAACAGTATCATGGAGTGAGGATCTATGTGGGCAACTCTGTTCTCAATGTATTTAATCTATATGCTCCAGCAGGAAAGTTAAATTATATTGATCTTCCGGCCTGCGCTCAAGCAGAGCCAACCATCATTCTTCGTGACTACAATGCTAGACACAAGGACATTGGTGGCTCTCGCTTCAGTAACGGTAACGGGAATCAACTGCTGTCGCTACTAAATAGTCACCAAGATGTGCAGATTGTGGGTGACCTTGAACCCACGCATATTTGTCGAGGCATTCTAGACCTCTGTGTTGGTTTCAACGTCTCTCACGTCTGGTGCACATCATCTATTGTAACAGATTTGTTGTCAGATCATCACCCTAGATTGACTACTCTATGTATAGGAAATACCATCCTGCCCGGTGGGACTTTCAAACGCAAACGGCTCAGTGTTCCTCCTGCTCGACGTGAAGACTTTGTTGCTCATGTGTCAGAGTGGTACAGCACTTATGATCCCTCCACAGTCCAGACATTTAACGACGGTCTAGTACAGAGCATTCAGATGTTTGCTGACCCTTTAGGTCGGCCCCCTGCACCATCCAATACTCGGAACGATATGAAAGGTAATAAACGTCATGCCTATTACAATGACCCCAAACTGCGTACTTTGAAACGCACTGCCAGACGAGTTGGGCTTGCATATAGGGAAACACGTACGCCAGCAATGCTCAAGCTCTTTCAGAAAGCCCTAGCCAAGGCGAGGGAGCGCATGACAGAGCTCAGGCAAGATAACTGGGAAACTTTTGTTAACAGTCTCAACTCTCAAACCCCCTCAAGGATATTAAAAGAATTAAAGGCGATAAGATCGGCCAAGTAGCACATCCTCACCCTCTGCACAGAGCAAACGAGTTAGTCGATGCTTGGGCAACCACCTCTAGCTTCAATAATCTTTCCCCAGACATACAGTTCAGATTAAATGCTGGTTACGGAGATCGAGAAAGGCTCGTTGACTTCATGCTCCACAAGGAAGATGAATACAACGTGCCATTTACTGAGTTTGAATTACTCGCGGCCCTAAACAAAGGCAAAGCCACATCCCCCGGTGAAGATGGTATCACTTATGACATATTGCGTCTGCTCCCTTTAGTACCAGGGAATCCCCTGCTTGAGCTGTATAATATGAGCTATGTTACTGGGGAGCTTCCTAACTCTTGGACCAACAGTATAATCATTCCAATTCCCAAGCCAAATCAAGAAAATGCTTTCCGCCCAATTTCCCTTACTAGCTGCATTTGCAAAACATTCGAGTGAATGGTCCTAAACCGTCTCCTCCATAGAATAAGAACCATGCTATCCCCCCAGATATATGGCTTCATGCATGGAAGGAGTGTGCATCATTGCATCACCACCTTTCTTACCCTGCACACTGAAAAGTCATATACCACCTTCCTAGATCTTAAGTCTGCCTTTGATATTGCAAATAGACATGTTATCTTGAGTGAGCTTGCAAGAATGAATATTGGTGGTCGGCTTCTTTGTTGGATCAGGGGTTACTTATCCAACAGGAAGTCATCTGTATTTTTCCAGGGGCATAGAAGTGTAACAAGAGACTTTGAACTAGGCACCCCGCAGGGTGGTGTCCTCAGTCCTACCTTATTTAATATCTTAATAAACACGCTGTTAAACTCTATACCGAGCAAACCCAACGTCCACATCATTAGCTATGCTGATGATATAATGATACACACCACTGGGTATGCTAACACGCAGAACACTCTTAACTCTGTTAAATTAATTAGACTCATGTCAGGACCTAGGTTTAATTATCTCAGCAGAGAAAACAAAGATACTAAATCGGCGCCCACCCAGGCAGGGAGGAGCTGTTCGCAAGATGCAACTGTCTGATGGCTCCCAGCTTGACTATGTAAACAGATTCAAATACCTTGGCCTTGAGGTCCCCCTCCCCGCTCAGCTCGTTGTCGCCGTGTGGGGGCTTAGTGGGCGGCTGCCGGAGTGTGATGCTCCTTGGGACAGTCCTCTGTCCTTTTCTAGCCTTGTGCTCCTGCTGCCGTCCTCTCCAATTCTGCTGGGCATCTTTTCCTTTTCCTTCTGTTTCGTTTTTCTCCCCCCTCTTCTCCTATCTGCTTGCCGTTTCCTGCCGACCTTTTGCTCGTTCTGGTTCTTCCCTTGGACTTCTTCTATTTTGACGCCCGGGTGCTTGAGGAGGCATACTCTTGCACCCGTAGAACTGCAGTACCCGACGTTGAGAGCGAGGGGAACCTTTTATTGTCAATCCCCACTTCGTCACTGAACCCGATCTCGACGGACTGTCGGTTTCTTAAGGTGGCGTTTGTGGGGCGTATACTCACGACGCACCCCTAGGAGGCCCCGGCAAGATCGGCGATAGCTTCTTGTTGGGTGTCCTGCCTCTAATTGTGGCTCCATGGTGGGTGTGGGGGCACATTCGTGAGTGAATTCTTCTTTCGTCAAGATGATTACCCCTGCTTCGGCTTCTTCTGGTTTACCTTCTCAGGCTCGTGGGGTGGGCGACCAAGCCCCCGAGTCGGTCCGTATTGGAAGACCGGGCTCTGTAGCCTCCGCTGCATTGGGCCCCGACCTTGCTCCCCCTTTGGCCTCTCTGACTCCTTCCTCTGGCTCCCCTCCCTCCTCTGTGGTTGGGTCGAGCCCCAAGCCCCCAGTGGTGACTACCTCGTCCCCTGGCGCGGCTCCTTCTCTGGTTGTAACTACTGCACCTTTTAACCCCTCTCTCTCTGGGGGTTCTCACCGCCGTCCTCGTCACGGCCGCCCTCGCTCGATTCCTTCCAGTTCTGCTACCTATCAAGCCTTGTTTGGTCCCGCTTCGTGGGCCAAATATTTTGATCTCCTCCCTCTTGATTCTGTGCCTCCTGACGATTTCTCCCTCCATCGACATCTCATTGATTCCGTGGATGCCTCCATTACTTTCAACCCCACTCGTCTCGGTACACGTGTCGTTGCTGCTCCTTCTCAGGATGCTGCTTCCCGCTTGGCTGCCTTATCCTGCCTTGGCGAGACCCCCGTTCGGGTCTCGAAGAACGCTCAGTTGAATGCCAGTGTTGGCACTATTTTGCTCCCGCCCCATGTTGCGACCGGTGTTCGGGACCTGCGCGACTGCCACGACGATATTCGACATATCCTCGCTGCCCAGGGCCATTCTATTCTCCAGGTGGACACGTTTACTCGTCCCCCTCGTGGTAGTCGCCGTCAACCCCTCCGGGTTGTGAAGATTACCTTTGATGGTAGGACCCTTCCACCCTCTGTCATTCTTGCTGGTGCCAGGTGCTCTGTCCAGGAGTACATTCCTTCTCCTCGGCTCTGCAACAAGTGCTGGAGGTTTGGGCATGGTGCCCTCCGCTGCTCCGGGACTGTCTCTCTCTGTCCTTTGTGTGGTGGCGAAGGTCACTCTAAGTCGGAGTGCGCTTCTCCCCAGGCTCGTTGCCTCAACTGCGGTGAGGCCCATCCTACCTTCTCCCGTGCGTGTGTCCATTACAAGCTTGAGGCAGCCGTCCTCAACTTGAAGCACCGGGAGCGTTTATCTTTTCCTGAGGCGAGGCGCCAGGTTCGCCGGCTCCCGCCTTATGCTAATATCTCTTATGCTCGCGTGTTGCGCTCTTCCTCTCCTCGTCCTTCCCGCCTTCCTCAGACTCCCAACCGTTTCCGGGCCTTGGACCCTGATGCGCCCACTGCCCCCTCCTTTGTCCCTTTGGGTTCTCTCCCGAAGGATCCTCCTCCTGGTCCTCTGTCTGGGGTTCCCCTTCCTTCTACCCGGTCTGTCGTGTCTTCTGTGTCTTCTTCCTCGTCCCCCTCCGATCCTCCTTCCCATCCTCTTCCTCCATCTATCGGCTCTCCCCACCGCCTGTCGGTGCGGGCGGATGTCCATCGCTCTCCTAACGGCCGTCGTGTGTGCTCTCGTTCGGATTCTCCTGTTGAGACACTGGAATCCGTTGCCCGGTACGTAGTTGCTGGGACACCGGTCTCTTTAAGTCAGAAACGTAAGCCTGGCTCCTCTCCTTCCTCTTCCCCGGCGGGTAAGAAGGCTTCGCTTTCTTCCTCAGCTCCTCCTTCTGGCTCTGTTGCTCCTTCCCCTCCCGTTTCAGTGCTTGCGCCCCCTGTTCCTGCTATGGAGGTTTCTTTGGCCCCCTGCTTCCCTTTCGGTTGCTGCTCTTGCTGGGGTGCGCTCCCCTCTTTCTACTCCCCCTCTTCCTGCTGCTGTCCTTGACTGCTCCTCTCCGTTGTCTCCTCCTCTTCCTCCTCCTCCGGACCCTGCCCGCCCACCTCTGATCTGTTCTCCCGTTTCCTTCCCTCCGTCTTTGCTCAGTTTACCCATGCCCCCTAACCCTGACTTTGCTGACCCTGATCCCGACCCTGATATTCTTTACCGTGCTCTGTTGCTCTTTCGCCTTTGTTTCTTCCTTGTTCTCTGTTTTTGTCCTTTCTCTTCTCGTCGTTGTCCATTCTTCAATGGAACGTTCGAGGTTATTACGCCAATTTCCTCGAACTCCAACTTCTGATTTCGCGGTTTTCGCCCCTTTGTGTCTGTCTCCAGGAGCCAATGCTTGGTGCTCGTCCTGGTCGTTTTCGTGGCTATTCCTTTCTCTCCCCCCCCCCCCCAGCCATTGCTGGGGCTTCTAATTCTTCTGCTCTCTTGATTCGGGCTGATGTTCCCTTTGTTCCTTTACTTTTTCTTTCGCCTCTCCATTGTTCTGCTGCTCGTATCTTTGTGGGGAAATGGTACACAGTTTGTTCCATTTATCTCCCCCCGAGTGTCCCGCTCTCTCTTCCTGATTTGAAACACCTCCTAGACTCCTTGCCGGAGCCTGTGCTCCTGCTGGGTGACTTCAATTGTCGTCATTCTCTTTGGGGTGACGTTCTGACGAATACCCGGGGTCGCCTCCTTGAGCCGTTTCTCCTCTCTTCTTCCCTGTCTCTTCTGAATTCTGGTGAGCCCACTCATTTGGACTCTCGAACTCGCGCCCTTTCTTGTCTTGATCTTTCTCTCTGCTCTTCTTCTCTTTACTTAGATTTCACATGGCAGGTTCTTGATGACCTCCATGGAAGTGATCATTTCCCCATCCTTATTTCCTTTTTCTCTTTTCGCCCTTCCCTCTCTTTCCCTAGGTGGCAGTTTGCTAAGGCGGACTGGACCCTATTTTCCCTCAGTGCTACTCTCTCTGACCTCTCCCTTCTGCCCCTCTCTCGCGCTCTCCTCCTTTTTCATGACACTGTCTTCAACGCTGCCCTCCGCTCTATTCCTCGCTCTTCCTCTCGGGGTCCACGGAAGTGCGTTCCCTGGTGGAATGCGGACTGTGCTCGGGCTGTCCGCTGTAAGCGTGCAGCCTGGAAGAGGCACCGCCGTAGGCAGACGACCGATTCTTTTCTTTTCTTTCGGAAAGCGAGTGCGGTGGCCCGTAGGGCCATCCGTACGGCTAAACGTGAATGTTGGGCATCTTATGTCTCAACAATTACGTCCGAAACCCCTCTGGCCCAGATCTGGAAGCGTATCCGCAAGATAGCGGGTAAGTTCGTTCCCGATGTTTCTCCGGTCCTTCACCTCCATGATACTCTTGTGGCGGACCCGTTGCAGGTCGCTTCCGAACTGGGTTCCCACTTTTCTTCTGTTAGCTCTGGTCTTCATCTTCCCCAATCTTTCCTTCTTCGTAAACCTGTCCTTGAGTCTCGTCCTTTAGATTTCTGCACTCATCTTCAGCTTCCCTATAATGATCCCTTCTCTCTCTCTGAACTTCGTTCTGCCCTGGCCCTCTGCGGTTCTACGGCGGCGGGCTCCGATGGTATTCATTATGAGATGCTTCGCCATCTCCCTCCGAGCACGTCTCAGTATTTACTGAGTCTGTATAATCGGATCTGGGAGTCGTCGTCAGTCCCTGAGGACTGGCTCGATGCCGTTGTCCTCCCTGTTCGCAAACCGGGGTCTCTGGGTACTTCCCCTAAGGACTTTCGCCCTATTGCTCTCACAAGTTGTGTCTGCAAACTCTTTGAACGTATGGTTAACGTTCGTCTGATGTGGTTCCTGGAACACCATCACCTCCTCTCCCCTTCTCAATTTGGTTTCTGCAAGTGCCGCAGCACGACAGATGTCCTGGTGAACTTGGAGGTCTATATTCGTTCTGCTTTTGCTGCGAAGACCTCCGTTGTTGCCGTCCTTTTTGACCTAGAAAAGGCTTATGACACCACTTGGCGTTATCATATCCTATCTCAACTTCATTCTTTTGGCCTTCGTGGTCATCTCCCTCTCTTTCTCCGCAGCTTCCTCTCTCATCGTTCCTTTCGGGTGCGCCTTGGTACCGCTCTCTCTCCCTCCTTTCAGCAATACGAAGGTGTGCCCCAGGGTAGTGTTCTGAGCACTACTCTTTTTCTGGTTGCCCTCAATGGTCTTCTTTCCTCTCTTCCTTCTGGTGTCTTCTCCGCTCTCTATGTCGATGATCTTACCCTTTGTTGTCAGGGTGATGATTCGCCTCTCCTTCAGCGCCGGCTTCAACTTGCGATTGATGCCATGTTGTCTTGGGTCACCGATCATGGCTTCAAGTTCTCTACTACTAAGACTTGTGCCATGACTTTTACTCTGAAAAAATTCATTCTTCGTCCCTCTTTGTCACTTTATGGTCATCCCCTTGAGTACAAAGATTCCGCAAAGCTTTTGGGGTTATTCTTTGACACTCGTTTGTCTTGGTCTCCCGATATCTCTTACCTCCGTGTTGAGTGCTCTAAGGCCTTTGCCCTCCTTTGGGTATTGTCCCATACTTCTTGGGGAGCGGATAGGCGCACTTTCCCTGCTTTACATTCCTCTCTCGTCCTGTCTAAGCTCGATTATGGTTGCCCTGCTTACTCGTCTGCTTCTCCTTCTACTCTTCGCCGTCTTGATGCTTTGCACCATACTGGGTTGCGTCTCAGTTCTGGTGCCTTTCGTTCGACTCCCATCCTTAGCTTGTATGTTGACACTGGCTTCCTGTCTCTCCAGGACCGCCGTGATCGCTACTGTCTTCGCTATCTTGCGCGGTCCTTGCAACATCCTTCCTCTCGCCTCTGTCGTGCTTTAACTTTTACCCCTCCTGCGGTTCCTGTTTCTCTTCACCACCTCCCTCTTTCTGTCCGGTTATCTCGCCTACAGGATTCTCTTTCCGTTCGTATTTCTGATGTTTCTCCTCGTGTTGTTCCTTCTTTGCCCCCGTGGAGGGTCCCTCTTCCGCGGTTTTGTACATCCTTGACCCGTATCACTAAAGCTTTTACCCCTCCTACGGTTCTCAAACGCCTTTTCCTCGAGCACTTTTCTTCTCACTCCCGCTCCGTTTCTGTCTTCACCGATGGGTCTAAGTCAGCGGACGGTGTTGGCTACTCTGTTGTTTTTCCTGATCGCACTTATATGTGTCGCTTGCCTCCGGAGACTAGCATCTTTACAGCGGAACTTTATGCTATTCTCTATGCTCTTCGTCTCCTGCTTTCTCGTTGTCAGTCTTCCTTTGTGGTTGTTGTTGACTCTCGTAGTGCCCTCATGGCTCTCGGGTCCTTTAATCCGGTTCATCCAGTAGTTGTCGAGATCCAGCATTGGCTGTTTCTCGTTCACAGTAAATTTAAGTCGGTTGAGTTTTGTTGGGTTCCCAGCCATATTGGTGTGTCTTTAAATGAGCGTGCGGATGCTGCCGCTAAGGAAGCTGTCCGCTCTTGTCCCATCTCTCGTAAAGGCATTCCGTATTCCGACTTTTACCCAGTTATCCATTCCTCAGTCCTTACCCGTTGGCAGGCTTCTTGGTTGTCTGTTACTGGTAACAAGCTACGTACTCTTAAATGTTGTGTTTCCTCGTGAGTGTGGGCTCAACTGACCATGTTGCTGCATCTCTTAGGGAGGCTGAAACGAAGGTTAGGTCTAATCTGCCTCCTTGGATGTGGGTAGGTTCATTCTTGTTTAGGATTTGTATTTCTGGAAGCTGGTCCAGTAGATGTGTAATGTGTATGCCGGCTTCATTTGTTCTGTTCGAGCCCAGTGCCAATCGATGATGGGCATTAAAATCTCCACAAATGATTGTGTTTGTTGTTGTCGCGTGTCCAAATAACACAGAGAGATCCATTTCGGCTTGTGGAGACCTGTACACATTGAACACTTCAAGTTTGTCGTGTCTTAGCTCAATGGTGACTCCCATTACCTCTGTCCCTGCTTCACAATTGGGTGGGCTGGTTATGGATTTGGAGATCAGGTCACATTTTACATAGATTGCACATCCCCTGGATTGCCCATTGATCCATGGAAGGAAGAAGCCTCGATAGCCTGAGATTTTAGGTTCTAATCCGGCTCGAAGCAAGCTCTCCTGTAGTATCAAGATGTCTATGCCTTTGGTTGCTGCTATGCATTGCAAGTGTTGCAATTTAGTGCGCAGTCCTTGCGCATTCCATTGCAGGATCTTTAGAATTCTAGGTTCTTGGAATGTGCTGATAATTCCGTGGTATCCATGGAGTCTGATGAACACGCCATGGAAGTTGCAATTGGGGTATAGGTTCTTAGTGATCCTGAAATTGCCTCATCAATGTCGCTTTCCGACGAGCTGGACTCTATCTGCTTTTTATGGGGGTGCCTCTTGCCCTGCTGTCTTGACGGTGTGGATATTACATCTTCGAATTTTTTGAGCTTGTGCTCAATTGTCTTCCGAGTCTCTGTGGTTTGCTTGATTCCATGTGAAGACAGCAGACTTTCGATTAACTCAGTGACCAAAGTTTTGAGCATTGGCCAGAGAGCGTTCAGTTCAGTGGGAGCACTATTTAATGTTGTGCAGGTTGAAGGCCTAGTGGCTTTTAGACCCTTCTCGGTGGTAACTTTGGCACTGGGATTGCTACTCCTATTGGCCCCAGTGTGCTTGCTGGATGAAATGGGAGGCCGACTGCTTTGAACATGAGTCTTGTGTCCTCCATCTTTCTTTTTGTCCTGTACTGTCTTCTCACCCTTCACCATGGCCGATGGTGAAGGGCCGTGTTCCCCCTCTTCCTGACTGGGTAGACCCCACGCGGTTTTAGTGGGCATGGGAGCTGGTATTGGTTTTGGTGGGGGTTTCGGCTCCGCTGTAGGCGTGGTGGGGTTCGTTTGAAGCCTTTTGAGCCTTTCAGGGCATTTCAAGTTCCAGGCATGATGTGCCTTGGAACAATTTGGGCATTTTGCCTGAACAGGGTGGTTTGCCTTGAATTTATCAATACATGTTTTTGTATCATGGGACTGGCTGCAGACTCCGCACCTCACTGGGCGTTGGCAGCCATCTTTGTGATGCCCAAATCTCTGACATCTGAAGCATCTTAGGGGTTCTGGGGTGTAAGGCCTGTGTTGGAACACCTCCCAGACTCCAAGGTCAAGTTTTCCGGGATCTGTCCTCTTACTGTGAGAAGGACTTGTCGAGTTTCCTGTTTTGTGGTTCGTACTTGGCATCTCTCTGCTGACACCACATAGTTCAGCTTTTCGAGATGGCCAAGGGCCATATGCAAGGGATAGTGGAGGACAATGACTTTACTTATTTTATCCTCTGGTTTCAGTTCCTCACATTTTGCGTAATTTTTTAGAATCGTAGCGGCCGACTCGCCTTTTGGCCTCAGAATGTATTCTCCTTTGAGATTAGGTTTTGCCCTGACCTGGAGCTGGGGGTACTCTTTTTCCAGGTCCACTACAGTAGCGTAGGAAGACTTACCTTCCGTGTGCTGCACTTTGAAGACCGGAAACGTAGATCTAGTCTGAGGCGCTGGGAGAGCTGGAGAAGCTGGAGAGATTAATGGGCGATGGGTCGTCATGGAGTGGCTTGTCCTGTTAGCCTTGTTCACGTGATGCCACTCGCCGTCACTTTCGGAACTGGTATCCATTATCGATGGTCTTTTCCTACTCTGAGCAGCATTGCTGGATCGATTATAAGTCACTTGGAATTCCACGGGTTGGACAAGTATATGAGTGGGATTGGGTGGTTATAGATTGGAGCTGCCTCGTATGGGCCAATAGGCCTTCTGCAGTTACCTTTGTTCTTATGTTCTTATGCTAGGTTGATATCCCCTATGTTACCTAACTCGGACTCCCAGTTGACATTATCAGCAGCAGTTATAAAATTGTCTATAGCAGTTTCATTGTGCAGCCTAAAACTTAACTCCCTTGTCTCTAGAGGTGGTTTGTTAATGTTAGTTACGAGAAATGTGGGGTAATGGTCTGTAGTGCTATCGGTGATTATACCTGAAGTAAGCGGAGAGGTTATGTTGGTCCAGATGTGATCTAGAGTCGTAGCAGTACTATCAGTGATTCTAGAAGGTCTAGTGATTAAGGGTATGAGGAAGCAGGAATTCATACAGTTGAGGAAGCTAACAGCAGTAGGGTGTTCAGGCTCGCAGAGGTCAATATTAAAGTCCCCTGCGATAATTAGATGGTTTTTGTTCAGTCTGTTATCGAGTATTAGATTTCTAAGGTTTGAGTTGAATTCGGACACATCAGTGTTAGGAATTCTATAGACTGCACCCACAGACAGGACAGACTCGGCACCCTTGACTCTGAAACTGGCGAAGATATACTCCCCACAGCAGTCTCTAGTTCTAATTACTTTTAAGCATGTTAGTTCTTGGTGGTAGTAAAGAGCAGTACCACCACCTCTCTGAAGTTGACGACAGTTGTGAATTGCCGAGTAGTTAGACATGTTAAAGAGTTGAGTAGTATCCTCTTTCAACCACGTTTCAGTAAGTATAATAAAAGAGAATTTGTTGTCAATAGTTTCAATCAAGGCACTAACATCATCGAAGTATTTACCTAGGGATCTAACGTTCAAGTTGATTACAGAGACATTGTGATTATGTGTTAATACATTGTTTACATCATGTGCTGCAAAATATCTGCAATTTTGATCATTAAAGTGATGATTGTCATAGATAGTGGATAAGAGGTTTAGTTCTGGGTCTATACTTGTCTGCATAAAAAGGCTGGTTGAAGGAAAACAAGGCAAGAATGGCAATTACAAAATAGAATTTTGATATAAAAGGGGGAAAAATATATAAACAAGACTATACAAAACAAACACAAAATGAACAAAAAAAGAAAAAAATGAGGTAGCTTACAAGGGGCTTACAAGTACTCTCAGGTACACTGTAAGTAATAATTTGCATTTTGAGACACAGGCAAAACCAGGGGTACAATGGAGTAAGGGAGTATGGCGAGGCTAGGCAACCTAGGTAATAAATGAAATCAAAGAAAAAAGTTGAATAATAAACATAGACAAATTTAAGCTAAAGATTATTAACAATAAGTAGTTTAGTTATGAACGTATAATTAATAAGACCTAAAGAAATATTAAAGCACTCAGTTAACTAAGTCCAGTAAATGACTAGTAAAAATTGAATTAAAAATTAATTTAAAAAGTGAAACAAAGAGACTTAGGATACGTAGCCCGCACTAGGTGACAAGGGGGTTAATTATGTTGACTCATTGAGAGTGATAATAAGGTGAGACAAACCACATTGGGTGAAGAAAGTGTTGAGGTTATCCTCATTAGCAATTGTAAACATTTTACCTACTGAAGTCTTTCTCACTTTAATCAAGCCATCTCTAACGAAGCACTGATGAATCACATCTGGGTTTTGATGACGGATTTGACGCAGGCGGTAGAGGAGTTGCTGTCTTTTTCTAGTCAATCACTCGTTGATGTAGATTCCCTGTCGTTGAGTGATGTAACACTCAATCACCAATGTTGTGCTTTCACAACCCACTCTACCTTCTTCAATATAAATAAATAAATATAAATAAATACATACCGGTAAATAATAAATCAATAAAACACAACATTAGACATAAGTGTGGGCAAAGATCAGTAACCAAAGAAAATGGAAGAAGGAAGGTGGCGGGGAAGCGAGCGAGTGACGTCATCACAACAAAGGTTCCACTATTGGACGTGTACAAGGATACAAGACACTCTATTAGATAATTAGATTAGATTAAGATAATGAGATAATGGAGCGAGTATAAGATTAACTCGTTACAATATGTTATGTACTCTCGCAACCCAATGTACCTTCTTGTATATAAATAAATAGATTTCAACTGTAAGGGGGTATGGTTTGCACCTTGTTATTCTAATAATGGATAAATAATTATAATAATGGAAGCGCTAATTATATGAACAAGTGCCATGTATTTATTCAGATGAGAACAACAGCGAACACAAACCAGCGTATATACGAACGGAATGGTTTGTATGTACAAACTTCTCAGTGAACGAAGTTGTTTCTAGCCCGGTATCCGAAATTGCAGTAGACGACTTGACCAGTCCCCGTGTTGGAAAATCCGTGAGATAACACTGATAAACTGCACCTACTATCAAGAAGAAGATAACACTGACGCTCCTCGCCTATCTTAAAGGTGGTCTCCTAGTGTGTCCAAAATACCCGCCAAATTGTCCCTCCCACAATACTCACAAGACAGTTGTGGCAGTGTAAGTGTGTGGTGAGGACACACCACTGAAGACATTGAGGATATACCACGAGGAAGAGACAAAACTGTTGAAGAAAGGAGTCACTGGCTCCACCTGACCACCTTGGGCCACATTCACGAAGGTACTTATGAATGTTTTTCTTCTTAGCTACGAATGTTTTTCTTCTTAGCGCCTTCGTGGCGGCTATGTCGGTATTCAGGTAGCAATACTAAGAAGAAAAACCTTCGTAACTTTGGTCCGTCATCTAAGTGTACTGTCGACCACTCGTAACTGGATATAACTCAATTTTTCTCTACTACATAACACTGGGATCGATTTTAATATAAACAAAAGATTATTAGTTGGTGAATCTCGTGAAGAGGAGTCCTTCGTGTTAGTTGAGCATGTATTCGAACCCCAGTTGGAAACAGACCCAACTATAGGATGGGTTAACCCAAGTATCGCGCTTCCAAAAGGGTCGCCCAAGTTGGAAAAGACGAACGCTGAAAGAATATTGTTGAAAACATCTTGATAACTGATTAAACCAAAATTATTTATTAGTCAGAAGAAAGACAGAAACGCGATCTATATGTAAAACCTCTACCAGACAAATATTTTAAGTAAAACCGAAGATATTTGTAGTTGTATAAAAGTGGCAGTTTTCATCGCTCGTCGAGCTCGAAAACCTCAGCATTCATCTCAGAACCATGCCTATTTCACGCAGATTCCTTAATAAACGTAAGAGTTTTATATGTCACAAGAAAGACAGATATATAAGCTTCGTTGTAAATACCTTACCATGGGCATATTTAAATTTAAAGCGAAGATACGTGTACTTTTATAATAGCCGAGCTCCGACTCCGGACAGATCGATCGACGGAGCAACTCTCTCTCAGAACAATGCTTATTTCACGTAAATTTGTAAATAATCGTAAATTTTTTATATGCCTCAAGAAAGATAGGAATATAAGGCTCATTTTAAACACTTTATCATAGACATAATTAAAGTTCTAATGAAGATTCATGTATTTTAATAATCGCCGAGCTCCGACCCCCGCATAGACTAAGCGACAGAGCAACTCTCTCTCAGAACAATGTTTATTTTACGTAAATTCGTTAATGAACACAAATGTTTTATATGTCTTAAGAAAGATAGAAATATAAGCTTTATTTTAAATACATTACATTAGACATATTTAAAGCTCAAGTGAAGATATATATGTTTTTATAGTTTCGTTCAGTAGCTTTTCGGTCATGGAGTGCAGACGCCTACGCACTTGCCAATATGTTGTGTAATTAACAAAGATACGCTAATAAAGCCTAAAATATTACATGTCTCCAGAAAGTCTGAGCTATAATCGTTATTGTGAGTGCACCAAAGGAAATATATCATTTTGGAGACCAATGATATAGCAATTTTAATTTAAGTTTCGACTCCCGCCCGGGCGAGAGAGATGGGGCGACTCTCACCCCCATCTATTGGAGATTCTGTCCACTAAAGACCCAAAGCTACTCAAACCTTCCTAGCATTACGTCAGCAATGAAGTAATATGGTATATTTACTCACTATAATGTGGATGCTGGATGCAGAACATGAGAAAACATAATTTTACTCTGAAAAAATATAATTTCATAACAAAATAAGATGTAAATATGTAATATCAAAGGAAGTCGATGGTCCAAGCAACAATGTCGTGGAGCGACTTATCCAAGATATATTGCTCTCTGGAAAGTGTTTGCTGGCATATCAACCTTCTGTACACAGTGATCCAGTCGTCGAACTTCTCTGCTCAAATTATCGCAAATTTAATTTATGATGTTAACAAGTAGAATGCGTATTTTTAATCAAATCTAACGATATTAACAAGTAGAATGCGTATTTTTAATCAAATCTAACGATATTAACAAGTAGAATGCGTATTTTTAATCAAATCTAACATAACTAGCCAGAAAACGTTAGAGATTATTTAAAAATACACGGCTGGAAGTTAAATCAACTCCATAGAACAATATTTTTGTTATAGATACTAATCGTTATTTGTTGGTATGCGTTCGCTACTTAAACTATCATGTACTGTATTTATGTAAAATCTCCCTGTTTCTTCGCACATGGAACCCGGAACCTTACACGCTCTCTGATTTACTGTTTAATAGAGATTCACAAATAAAGCTTATGATTGTATACGTTATTAAAAAGGCAGTGATGTAGCGAGTAGATTATCCCAATAATATACTCGCTCCAAATGCAATGTTAATATTCCTGTCAACCTTTGGAGATGAATGAGGTGAGGCGTTGCCCGGGCAACACGGTGAGGTGTTGCCCGAGCATATAAGCAGCAGAATAGCAAACATTAACTAGTCTACTTTCAAGTGTGGTCTAGAGCAGACACTTGCGAGATACTGTACCGACGCTCAGTGCGCTCAACTCACACCAAAGTATCACCTGTGTACTTCTGTATATTCGACCAAATATATATATAGTATCTTAGTGTCTGTGTTTATTTGTCACCATACTTTACGTAACAATAGAATCGTTACAGTGACAAAGTCAATTTTGCGTTTTAATCACAGAGATTAGATCTTATTGAGATAGGAAAGATATTCATATTTTAAAGAAGGTTTTTGAACCATCGCTCTCCCTATTGATAGAAACTAACTTTGTTTTTGTTATTATTAACAAGCTTAGGTATACACAGCAATGTGCTGCTACCCTATTCTATATGAAAGATTATTACACAGTGTATATCAAAAACTAGCTATAAGTTCATCAAATATTCCCATCTCACAGGATGGTTAGTTATACATGGAATCAGGGGATAAAATACCTGCCTCAAAACAAAAAAAAAAGTTGTAAACTAGTCATAGTTTACAACTGTGACTAACAATCAAGTGAGAACATAAAATGTAAGGCTGATCTATTAGCCTCCGTTAGCAAAATCCGGGTACAGCATAAGAATATCTTCCAATATTCCTAAGTGTATGAAGTAATTGCAGAGTTCAAAGTACCTTATACCATTTGGTCTGAAGTCACTTATAACAGGGCAATCACAGATATAGTGTTGGTGAGTATGCTCTTGTTCCCAGCTCTTGTTCACATAGTTTACAATTGGAATATTCACCACTGGGGGCTATTCATTACCTGCAGCCATCTGCGATACATATCGATATCCTAGCCTAATTCTGACAATTACAATGTCACACTGTCATTGTGACACTAGTGGAAGTTTTATGCTGTCCGTTCATATAATTCTCGATTCTAAACATGTTTAGTTAGTCTAGTTCATTAATTATGCACCCCATATCATCTTGTGGGCGGTAGAGGAAAAGGTTACAGAGGCACATAAACATGTCATAGCTCTTTATACTCTTGCTTTCTGGCTTTTGTGTCAGTGACTGCTCTTCTGTCTTCCCTAATTTCCTAAAATATTGCGGCTTTGACAGAAGAGATTGGAATGCCCATATCCCACTCAACTTCAGGATTATCACATTCAGTTTTAGCTGCCTTGTTTGTGTCATCATGCTGGACAACACCTATATGAAAAGGTATCCATACAAATGAGACTTTGAAACTCCTACTGTTTGCAATAATGTTGTTTATAATGGATGTTACAACTACAACCTTTTGAAGATCAATGCTAATTTTATCTAGATAATGTAATAAACGAAAGTTTTCTATGTCAACAGAAAGGCAGAAATATAAGCTACACTTTAAATACTTGTCATAAATATAACTGAAGTGAAAGCGAAGATATTTGCATTTGTATAGCTACTTGATACTGTACAGTTACTTGATGGCTTGCTTTAAGAGTGTGAAGCCCTTCACACCAGCCTATAAATTGTGTAATTTATTTCCATATATGCTAATTAACCATAAAATCTTTATGTCAGAAGGAAGGAAGATGTAGACGTTAATGTGACAGCATTTCAAGAAATATCTCTCTCTAAAGTTAAATAATACAATCCTATCGCCGGTGTCCGGACACATGAGAGCTACTTAGGTATCAGTGGCCAGCCAGGTGGAGATCACAGGCTGTACAATACTGATAAATTATGTAATTCACAGAGATACGTTGATAAACATTAATGTTTTATATTTTATTAAAAATACAGATATAAACTTTGTTTCATACGTTAAATGTAACAATATTTCAGTATATATTATATAAGCATAGTATATATAACTCAGTATATACAATATATAATAAGACAGTGTCAGACCACGGAGGAAGAATTGAAACAGGAATTTCCTTTAGTACTTTCTTATATTAATACATCTTCAGAACGAACCATTCCTTCTGAAGATGTATTAATATACGAAAGTACTTAAGGAAATTCCTGTTTCAATTCTTCCTCCGTGGTCTGACACTGTCACATTTTTCATTACGTGTTAATTTTCGTGATTTACACACAAAATATATAATAACATATTGTATATATAACAATATAAGTATAAGACCCAAGTATATTTATGATTTAACGATTTCCCATAAAGTTGCAATGATACCCTAATTGCACACTATCATTGCCATTCTAAAGTCGATTGTGAACTTAATCGACACAATCGACTTAAGATTGGTCCAGGGCGGACCGAAACGTCGTCATCCCTTCACTTTCTAGTGTGTGTGGTTTGGTTAACATATTTCAGCCACGTTATTGTGACTCCTCGTCTGCTTAACTTATAAAATTTAAGTCACCTTAATACACAAAACAGAAGTAAAGATATATACTGTTTGTATATTAATTATGACGCATGATCGATGTCTTGTTGAATTATGGTTGAAACAGTCAGATTATATATGTCAGCCACAAGCAAGTAATTATCAAAAGAAGGCGCCAAGCTGAGGATTGTCATCCACAAGTACAGCCACTTTTACCTTTACTATAAACTTTAATATATATTCTATATCATCATAAATTCGGAGAGATACAATATGTTTCCAATTTTGTTTTATTAAATTATATATTTTGAAAACAGAGATGTATTCTAGTTTACCTAATATAGAGCATGAATACCACAGACTCATCGTGCGAGTTGTAGTTTATTCTGCACTCCATACTTATCCTGTGAGTCTCAGTGTATTTTGAACCACATACTTATTGTAACAAACTAGGCTGTTGTAAGAATTATCCAGAGTGGTTTATCGACAAAAGAGAATGGGAAGCTGAGCCGCATGGTGACCTGACCCCCAGGGGGATTCGCGGTGGAAATAACCGACGCGTTGTTCATAGCTGCGTATAATGAATCATCCTATAGTATTCAGTAAATTAGAGAAAATTAGCCTTTATTCATTTTGCATTAAAATTGTATTGTATAATAGTACTGGATACAATATCAAGAGTATTCTAATTATTGAGTTTAAGTCACCATCAGTGACGTCACGAATCAGATCTAACTTTTGAGGCGGAGTGACCGGCGGTCATAGGTCATCAGGGGTTGACAGGTCTACTATTTCTCAAAGTTTTAATAACCATTTTTGTGATCGGGAACAGCTTTGCCGTTAGATGTTTGTGTAATCTATTTCAGTAAAATAATTCAACCAGTCTGGATCAATTAAGTACAACAGAGGTTAATTGTTATAACTTAAACCTGGCTAGTAACTTGGTAAAACTTTGACTAGGCGGAAGGATACAAGGTTCTAGTCTGGGCTAGGCCAGACGAGGACAAGTCAGTGTGAATACGGGAGCAGCTGGGAGAGGTCAAACATCTTACCTCTCCCCAAGACCACCCAACACCTAGAGCTGTGGTCGCCCAAGGTATAGTTGCTATTGTTAATTATAGGGATAGTCTTCTCATTTGCCACTCAGGTCAAGTAGGGAGTGTTAAAGTGATAGGGAGTGAACACATTTAGATTTTGTTTTAGTTTTCTTTTAATAAATTAAATTTGTTATTAATTTGCATTTTATTGTTTCCATGTGTTTTATGTGTATACTTGTCCTGGTCACGTGGTCCACACGAGGCAGAGTTGCATTGGGCGCCGATTCTAACATCGAATCGGAATTATCATTACCGTGTAATTTATTCCACACTCAAGGTCATCGTTTATAGTGGGGATCAAGCCCCTAGGTTGATTAATTAGCGTGATCGATCCAGACCTCGATCATTGCTCTTGTATTACTGGTCTGGTGGTGGCAGCAGAGGTGACTCTAGGGTTTTGTTCAGAGCTTAGGTCACGTCATACTGGGTGTAGAATCCTAAGTCGGTCAATCGTCTTAGGACCACGTGGCGTGGAGTTGGCTTTGGTAAAAGTTTTGGAGTCCCTTGGTTTAGAAATAAAAGTAAGAATACGGGTAGAGGGAGTAGAAAGAAGGAAGTAAAGAGAGAGGAACCCGAACCCGTGTTACAATGGTGCACAGCGGTGGTTTCAACAATTTTGTTTGAAATTGTTGAAAGGCTCACGCGTCTAGCCGTTCGAACACGTGCGCGGATGCTAAGGAGACAGCCGCGGGCCAGGATTAGCAGTGCGCCCCACAAGTGCGTTTGAGTGGGGATTGGCGAATCTTGGGTCATGCGGGCTGATATGATTAAGGTTTAGTTAGTAAGATTAGGCTATTAAAATTAGATTTATTGAAAAGGAGACCGCTCCGAGTTGATTGGACTGGGTACCATACTCGACCCATTGCAATTAATTCAGAGGTGTTGGGAGCCGCCATACTCTCAACAGCAGTTCCTTGAGGGCTGTCGGGGGCGGATATATCTGTGGGACGCCAGTAGATAGTCCGAGGGCGTTATTAGACGACCCAAAACGCTAAGGAAAAACGTAATCCGTGAAGGGCGTTGCGGCCTCCGAGGGACGGACTAGTAAACTACCTAGCAGCGATTCAACAACTAAGTGATCGCACACTTAGTGGAGGTTGAGTCGTCCCTAGTCATAATTGTTGCTGAAAGCTGCGTGTCGCTCTGTTGGAACCTAGAGGGTGTGGCCCCTAGGCTAGGTGTGGTACGGCGAGCCGGTAGGAACAATTATAAGATTAAGTCGAGTGCATTTTTGAATTAAGTATACTTCAATTTATAAAGTAATTTCCGTTTATTTGCGTTGTTCTAGATTAATTTTTTTTCCCCTAAATTCAATCCCCGGTTAAAATTTTTCCCAAGTGTAGCGTTTTCTTGCATATTAGGCTAAGTGCGTACGTTAAGTTTTGTTATTCCCTGTTCTATTAGTCTAAGTCAGAGGCGTTGTTAATCCTCTGGACTTAGGGCTATTGGTCGGTCACTATAGTAAGTGAAGGAGTTTAAGGGATAGTAAAGTTGCGTGTAAATGTTATTTGTCTGTGGAATATTTCTAAGTATTTTGGGATAAGTTTTCGGCTAAGTCGATGTCGGAAACTCGTTAACTGTAATTAATTTGTATTCATGGGTCACGTGTACGATCTGGGCGTCATTAGGATTCTCCAGTCGATGCGAGTGATAGCTTATAGTTTTTACCAGTAAGACGGTAGAATTGTGTTTGTAGACTTAGAATTCTGTTTTCAGTAGAAACGTAGGTGGAAAATTTTCTAAGTCCAGCTTGGGCTAGAATCTGACTTTTTGGCGGAAATTCTAATTTTCATGTTTCGTGTATATTCTGGGGTCAGTATTACTCTCTAGTGCGCGTAAGGGACGTAATTCTGTTCGTAAGGCATTAAACAGTGATAATTACATTTTTGCCGAATTTAGTTATTTTTCGAGAAAATCGTGTTGTAATTTTGTCAGAGTCCATTTGAGGTGAAAATCTCTGATTTTGACGAAAAATCGAATTAGTGAGTGTTGAAACCGCCCGAAGTGTCAGTATTGTTCTGTATACAACGTCAGTAGTAAATAATAACGTATTTATATCTGGAAACGAGAAACCCAAATTTTTGTGAATTAAAGGAGTTTTGTGATATTTGGGGTGATAGAAATTTTTTTCCCTCGGAGTCAGGAAAATTGGCAGAGTCCAACAATTGAGTAAAAACGTAGTTTTTGATAAAAATTCAATTTTTAGTAAGCATTTATAGGTCCTGGGTGTCTATATTAATCGCTAGAGCGGTTTATTAACGTAAAACTAGTTATTTTCCTTCAGAACAAAAATTTTGATTTTTCAGCGTTTAAGCGAAAAAGCGCGGGACTTAGTTTTTTTCAGCGCAGCTGGTCCCGCTCCATCAGTCATCAGTGGCCACGCTGCTCACTTCAAGCGCGTTTAGTATTCAAGTACAGTAAATATTCTTTATTACTCCATCACGAGTGCTGCGCGTTAGTTGCGTTATCATTTAAATTGTTTTATATAAATTAGATTCTTTAATTTTTTTTAACGTAAAGGACTTAAATTTCAGCAATAGAACTGCGGGATATTTCACGGGCAGACACGAGTGCGGGGCAGACACTCATTCATTGGATTCACTTCAGCGATTCTCTCGATAAATCGTTGTATTTCCTATTTTGGGAATCTAGTAGTTTTCTCTTAGAATAGAGTTGTGATTTTTTTTTATTTGTGTAAGATCACGGTTGTAGTGAGTCCGGGTCGAGGGTGTACTATAGGGTAGTTTAGAAGAGACGTGGCACACCAGGAATCACAGAAAATGTTTAACCCAGATAATGACCAGTCAGTGGGGACCAGTGGGAGTGGAAGTGGAAGTGTAGAGGACAGCACCTCTTCCGACACCACTGGGGACCACCTAGGTACACCTCATCCGTCACTACAACCCCAACCCCATCCTCAATTCCCATACCAACCCCATCCTCAATTCCCATACCAACCCCATCCTCAGTTCCCATACCAACCCTTCCCCCAACCCCAGGCCACTCCATACCCATTCCAACCCCAGGCCACCCCATACCCATACCAACCCCAGGCCACCCCATACCCATTCCAACCCCAGGCCACCCCATACCCATACCCATTCCAACCCCAGGCCACCCCATACCCATACCCATACCCATTCCAGCCCCAGGCCACCCCATACCCACCCCAACCTCAATCCACACCCCAGCCTGAGGTCACCCACACCATACCTCAACCCCAACCTCAATCCACACCCCAACCCGAGGCCACCCACACCATACCTCAACCCCAACCTCCACCCACACCCCAACCCCAGGCCACCCACACCATACCTCAACCCCAACCTCAATCCACACCCCAACCCGAGGCCACCCACACCATACCTCAACCCCAACCTCCATCCACACCCCAACCCCAGGCCACCCACACCATACCTCAACCCCAACCCCAGGCCGCCACAGCCTTAGACAGGCAGATGCGCACGGAGACGCCGGGCACTCAGTTGTCGCCATACGTAGAGGCGTTAAGTAAAGGCGAGGGAGCCAAGCCGAGGAACTGTGGCGCGGGTTCATCAGGCGGGAAGCAGCCCTCAGCTGCAAGTTCGAGCCACCCTGCGCGGGGTACCAACAGAGATCCGCGGAGGTGTTACTCCTGCTGGAAGCGCGGGCATATACAGAGGGATTGCGAAGTCACTCCTACGAAAGCATGAAAGCAGGCTCCTAGTGATGGTAGGCCTACGTTTGAGGTGAAAGTGGAAGGTGTGAGATTGACAGCTTTTGTTGATACAGGAAGCCAGGCGACGGTAATTAAAAAGTCAGCCTTCAGCAATTTTAAGTATGCACGTCTTCAACGTTGCGCAAAGACATTAACAGCAGTCAATGGGGAAAAGATTGAGATCGTAGGTCAAGGTACAGTTAATTTTGAGATTGATGGGGAATTGCAGCCTCACACATGTACGATCGTAGAGAACCTTGATTTTCCTGGTCACATCTTAATGGGAACTGATTTTCTGTCGCGATTTAATTATTCCTTGTCTGCTCAAAAAGGGGCTAGGAACTGCAGGTTGCAGTTGGGACAGACTTCCTACCCAGTGGAGATGATCGACCATCCCCCAGTTGTAGCTTCAATTAAGAGGAAGCTGAAATATAATGCGCACTTTCCAAAATTGATTTTTAAGTCTCTTCCAGACACAGTTAAGAGGTCATGCGCCTTGCATGCATTGACCAAACAGAGTTGCCCACCACATTCTGTTAAATTTATTAAAGTAGCCGTGGGACGTCACATACAACCAGGTACCACCCTTCAGGTGGCTGGGAGATGTGATAGTTTATTAATTCCTCATCACTTAGTTGTAGTGCTCGATAAAGGTGCACTCATTCCAGTTGTCAATCTTTCACATAAGACTTTTCGCTTCAGGGCAGGTGATAGGGTATCTCAGGGAACCATGGTGGAGGACACAGAAATCTTTCACCATGAGTCAGCTGAGACGCCAGCCGTCACTGCACAATGTAGTGCACTGAATATGTTGAAAACTAAAACACCATCCAAAGTACAATACGAAACGAGAAATGTTGCACAGAATGTAGAGGAAGTAGAAAAATTAATTTCAGCACTTGATTTGCAACATGTTGCACAGGCGGATAGGAAGGCACTGAGAGGAGTTTTACGAAAATTCCCGAAATTGTTTGCGACAGAGGATGACCAGATTGGTCTCCTTGATAAGATCGAGCACACCATTCCAACTGGTGACCATTTGCCTGTGTACACAAGACAGTGGAGGTTGCCGGAACAGGCAAAGAACATTATCAGGGAGGAGTGCCAGAAAATGTTGAGACAGGGCGTGATAGAGCCTAGTACGTCACCGTGGCTCTCTCCTGTTGTGCTAGTTCGGAAACCGGACGGTAGTTATCGTTTCTGTGTTGACTACCGGAAGGTGAACGAACTAACTAAGGGTGATGTGTATCCGTTGCCCCGAATACAGGAGATAATAGATCAATTTGGTGCTGCTAAGTATTTCTCAACTCTTGACGCAAAATCGGCGTATTGGGCGATTCCGGTGGCAGAACAGGATAGGGAAAAAACAGCATTCTCGGATGGTAGGCACACTTATCAATTCCGTAGGATGCCGTTTGGTTTGAAGACAGCGCCTTCGTCGTTTCAGAGGGCCATCAACTTTATCCTTAGTCCGGTACTGGGTAGGCATTCTTTAGCGTACCTGGATGATGTTGTGATATATTCCAGGACGTTTGAGGAACACCTACAGGACTTGACTGAGACTTTGAAGTTGTTAGATCAGGCAGGTTTCAGGCTGAATGTTCAGAAGTGCACCTTGGCGGCTCAGAAATTCAAATTTCTGGGGTTCCAGGTGTGCCCAGACGGTATCCGACCTGACCCAGATTCTTGCCGCGCCATTGCTGACATGCCTACTCCAAGGACAGCAAAGGACGTGCGTAGGTTTTTGGGGGCGGCCGGATATTTTCGTCGTCACATTGAAGGTTTCGCTGGCATTTCAGCACCCCTGACTGATCTGACAAAGAAAAATGCGAAGTTTGTGTGGAAATCAGAACATGACGAGGCCTATCGCAAACTGAAAGACCAACTAATCACGACACCGGTATTGGCTATTCCTGATTTTGAGAAAGAGTGGGAAGTGCACACTGACGCCAGCGGTATTGCTATTGGCGGGTGCTTAATTCAGCGAGACGCAGATAATTTACCCCATCCAGTAGCCTATTTCAGTAGGAAGGTCAAAGGACCTGAAGTTCGCTATTCAGCTACGGATCGGGAGGCACTGGCAGTAGTAGAATCAGTTAGGTATTTCGAGCCTTACCTATTTCAGCGGCATTTTGTAATCTACACAGACCATCGAGCGTTAACACATATATTTAAAAAGCGAACGAAATGCCCACGAATGTCACGCTGGTCTCACGAACTTTCGGCCCACTCATTCCAGATCTTGTACAAGCCTGGTCCAGCACATGTTGTGCCAGATACGCTAAGTAGAAATATAGCGGCAATGCAGATTAATGAAAACATTGAAACCATTCCATCAGATAAAATGAGAAAATACCAGATGAGCGAGCCTAGATGGAAAGAAATTATTGAGTATTTAGAGGGAGGAAAATACCCGAAAAAGAAAAAGAACTTACCTATACATGATTTTGAGATGAAACAGGGCGTCCTGTATTATGTTAATAGCCAGAATGATAGGGCAGTATTTCAGCTAGTTATTCCGGACGCGTTGCGGTCATCAGCGTTAAAGCTTGCGCATGCTTCAAAAATTGCAGGGCATCCGGGGATCTTTAAAACCCACTTAAAAGCAAAGTCTCTATTTTATTTTCCAGGATTACTTTCTGAGGTAATCAATTTCGTGAAGTCGTGCCCTCGTTGCCAGAGGAGGAAAGGTACCCTTAAGGTACAAGCCCCACTTCAGGAATTTCCTGAAATTCGTGAACCGTTAGATCGTGTGGGGGCCGATCTGATTGATTTACACCACAGTCATTCAGGTAACAGATATGTGTTGGTGCTAGTTGACCATCTGTCTAGATACACTACACTAGTTGCATTACCTCAGAAGGATTCTCGTACGGTTGCAGATGCATTCTTGCGTAGGTTCGTTACTGTATTCGGACCTCCTAAAGTTTTAGTCTCTGACCGGGGTCAAGAATTCAATGGGAATATATTTAGAGAAGTTTGTAAGATTTTAGAGACAACTTCGGCTTTTACAACGGCCTACCACCCACAAGCAAACGGAATGACGGAACGGACTAATCGTTCAGTCAAGGATATGCTTGCAATCCTTGCTGAACATGATGCAAACACCTGGGATGAACACCTACCCTATGTTCAGTTCGCCTTGAATACTGCCATCCACCAATCAATTAACACCCAACCACTTCATTTGTTTACTGGTAATTCATGCAATTTCCCGTCAGGTCTGCTTAACAGACATAATGTTGCATACGGGGAGGACTATCCTTCAGAGGTCCTTGGAAAAATGAGAAATGCATGGAATATTGCAGCTGAAGCGTCCAAGAAGGCACGGACTCGGTATGCTCATTTTTATGACAAGAAAGTGCGCCCTCTTGAGTTGAAGGAAGGAAGCCTCGTATTGAGAGTGAATGAGGCTGCGCCCGCCAATCAGAGCAGGAAACTAGCTCCGAGGTGGCGAGGACCCTATAGAGTAATTAAAAGGGCGGGGCCGGTTAATCTTGTTATAAAAGGAGTGTTCGAGGACCAGGTGGAAAGGACAATTCACGTAAATAAATTGAAACATTATCATGCTAGAGAGGAATTAGAACTGCCTTCAGCGGGTCTAGTTCCTGACTCAGCAGTGCTGACTCATGGCTTCACCGACGAGTCAGAAGATGAGGATGACCCTCTGTCATCGCTCATCAGTAGTCAGGTGCAGTCTCGCCACCCTATGGTGACGAGATCTCGCGCTATACAGTAAAGTAACTTCCCTAGTTAGTATAATTTAGTGTTCATTAGATTTTCCTGTAAAGGCAATGAGATGTACTATGTCTATACTTAACTCAGGTAGCAACTTTTACCGTGCTCTGGGGTTCCACCTCCACCAAACCCAGAGTATATCTATGCTTCCGCTGTGTTGTGTCTGTCTGTTCCCAGGTCTGATTGGTACACCGACCCAGTTGTTCCAGCCACACGTGCACCCTTGTCTGTAAAGACCGAGGGGGGAGGCACGTTACACAAAGCCCTCCCCCCACCAGACCCAGTAACCCATACATCAGTTACTTTGGGGATAAGGGACTGTCCAAGAGTCACCCGGCCGACGCCTCACGTCACTAACGAGGTTGTCAGGGCCAGCGAGCTGCCCACATTATAGCAGTCACCGGAGGTGCCATACAACGCCGGGGTAGCTGTCTCGAGATCACCAATACCCACCTGCTGCGTCATCAAGACTGCAGTCATTCCAGCAGTGTTGGAGGAGAGGTAAAGAAATGGAAAGCACGTAGCAGTACTCAAGAATTTCGCCGGAAGATTAATGATTACGTCATCTGAAGTAACAAGAAAGCAGAAGTAAGGCGGTCACAGGTGGAAGGCACGGTTTCCCTACAGAGTACCGGGACTCGCCAATAGAAGGTCGCAAAATTGTCTCCTTTGGCCTAAAGTCGGCGGTACGAGGGTATGCACAGTTGGTGTTTACGGCCTAGTAACCTGGTGACATCAAGAAACGCCTGAGATGACGTGAGCAATGATGGAAGACGAGATTCACCTGTTCTGCAAACAAGCAACCCGCCTCTACGACCTTCTGACACCACTCCTGCTAAGAGACACCGTTGGTACATCCAGTTCTGCTCTGCTGTGGTCATCTGCGACAAGTTTAACATCAAGACTGCCGTGTGAACTGTGATTGATACGAAGGCGTGTGGACTGTCGAGAGCAAGATTAATGGCCGAAGTAACAGTATTCTACAGCTGTCACTTGGCACTCCGCTCTACTACACTCTGTCGTCATTCAGGAGTACCGGATGGGAGTACAAGAGGACCAGGTATTGATGTCTACACATGGGGAGAAGCAAGATCGACACCGTCATCGTCAGCGACTACATTCAGCATCCAGCAGCATCGATTTTTTTTTTCGATTACTCAATATGAACAATTGATACAAACAACAAAGTTGGCTCTGAACATCTGTGTAAAGAACATCTGGACACTTTTGTTTAAATGTTGAAAAACAGATTTAGAATCAATACTTTATAAATGTTGAAAAACAGATTTAAAATAATAATTGGTATAATATGAATTTTACTCTATAAATTGGTCAGTAATCAAAATCGAAGCCCCTGTGTAATTGTCTCAGCCCAGAACAAACGGTTATGGAAAATTATGTTGTGCTATTTTTTTTTCAGAATGTTTGAACACAGGAGAGGCGGACCAATATAAACATTGACACTTCTAGTGAGTGAGAACACTTGGCTGTACAGTCAGCTGAAACCTGTGATATAGTATAGGAATTTTTATTTTGAGATACATGTAATAAACGTTAGGTGTGTTCCTTAGCATGTCAAGGTTGACATTGATGGGGAGTGGTTAGTACACGGATGTGAACTTGATAGTTCCGTAGTACGCTCCCGGATGACTGAAAGTTCAGTCTGATGATATAACTTTAATGTTTGTTTGAGCACGGTGTGGCCGGCTCTAGAGGACACATGGACTTGGCTAGTGAAGAGCCAAGAGAGTTTAATAGCTAGTTTTTGATGGTAGAGTAGGGACATGTTATTTAGCTATGTCAGTAAGGATAGGATGTATGTTTCCTGATATTAGAGGATTGCTGTCAGTTGACAGCTGAGAAATTTATGAAATATGAACATGTTCATTATGATGTTGGACTATTATTTGTCAAATTTTACTAGTTAGGTTAGCTTTTGTTTGTGGCATGAGTTGAATTGTGGGTTTGGATACTAAACCTCGTGAATTTTAACAAATTAACAAGGTTTACTAAGTGCTTGTGCGGGGGGGGTTGTAACAAACTAGGCTGTTGTAAGAATTATCCAGAGTGGTTTATCGACAAAAGAGAATGGGAAGCTGAGCCGCATGGTGACCTGACCCCCAGGGGGATTCGCGGTGGAAATAACCGACGCGTTGTTCATAGCTGCGTATAATGAATCATCCTATAGTATTCAGTAAATTAGAGAAAATTAGCCTTTATTCATTTTGCATTAAAATTGTATTGTATAATAGTACTGGATACAATATCAAGAGTATTCTAATTATTGAGTTTAAGTCACCATCAGTGACGTCACGAATCAGATCTAACTTTTGAGGCGGAGTGACCGGCGGTCATAGGTCATCAGGGGTTGACAGGTCTACTATTTCTCAAAGTTTTAATAACCATTTTTGTGATCGGGAACAGCTTTGCCGTTAGATGTTTGTGTAATCTATTTCAGTAAAATAATTCAACCAGTCTGGATCAATTAAGTACAACAGAGGTTAATTGTTATAACTTAAACCTGGCTAGTAACTTGGTAAAACTTTGACTAGGCGGAAGGATACAAGGTTCTAGTCTGGGCTAGGCCAGACGAGGACAAGTCAGTGTGAATACGGGAGCAGCTGGGAGAGGTCAAACATCTTACCTCTCCCCAAGACCACCCAACACCTAGAGCTGTGGTCGCCCAAGGTATAGTTGCTATTGTTAATTATAGGGATAGTCTTCTCATTTGCCACTCAGGTCAAGTAGGGAGTGTTAAAGTGATAGGGAGTGAACACATTTAGATTTTGTTTTAGTTTTCTTTTAATAAATTAAATTTGTTATTAATTTGCATTTTATTGTTTCCATGTGTTTTATGTGTATACTTGTCCTGGTCACGTGGTCCACACGAGGCAGAGTTGCATTGGGCGCCGATTCTAACATCGAATCGGAATTATCATTACCGTGTAATTTATTCCACACTCAAGGTCATCGTTTATAGTGGGGATCAAGCCCCTAGGTTGATTAATTAGCGTGATCGATCCAGACCTCGATCATTGCTCTTGTATTACTGGTCTGGTGGTGGCAGCAGAGGTGACTCTAGGGTTTTGTTCAGAGCTTAGGTCACGTCATACTGGGTGTAGAATCCTAAGTCGGTCAATCGTCTTAGGACCACGTGGCGTGGAGTTGGCTTTGGTAAAAGTTTTGGAGTCCCTTGGTTTAGAAATAAAAGTAAGAATACGGGTAGAGGGAGTAGAAAGAAGGAAGTAAAGAGAGAGGAACCCGAACCCGTGTTACATTATACTCATACTGTGAGTCTTAGTTTATTGTGCACCCTATACTCATCCTGAGGCTTAGGTTACTGTACACCCCTTAGTCATCATGTCTCCCAAGGGGTCCGTGTAATTGCCCAAAGCTAATTACCCCCGAGGACCACAGGCCTCCTCCGGTTGGTTGTTTGGTCTACCAGGCTGTTTGACGCGGCTGTCGTTTACAGACATTACATTATATGTCTGCATTACTTTACTACTCCACAAGCTTCTATTACCCCTACATATCCTTAATTCTAAATGTCTGTCTACTTCTTGATAATATATATATATATATATATATATATATATATATATATATATATATATATATATATATATATATATATATATATATATATATATATATATATATATATATATATATATATATAT